>NC_041028.1:1412500-1627500 GCF_900634625.1 Parambassis ranga | reverse complement strand
GTCCAGTCTGAGCTCCTCTCCTGCTTGTTGTTCTCCCCACACTGTGATCTCTGAGCAAACCTGCCAAATATTCATGTAACACTGAGATGTGTCTTCTGACATTTTGCTGTAAATAAACCTGAATAAATGTATTTTAGACTAATTCTGTTGCAGCTGACTTCATATGATGCAGATCTGTAAGCAGGCAGAACACATGTGGAGACGACAAAGACGTCAGTGACCCGGAGCAGCCGGTGACCCGGAAAAAGTGCAGCGTGGAGGCAGAGAGCGGTTCAACCGTTCATCTCCGTCATGCAGAGGGGACACTTTGGCCATTGTTTGTCTTTCCTCTGTTTAACAGAGGGCGAGAGTGTGAACAGGGGGGAGAGAGAGAGAGAGAGAGAGAGAGGTGCTTACACAATCCAGTTTTACAGTCCGCTGCGTCAGCAGGCAGAATGTTTTCCTCCACTTGTACACGTCAAAAGATGAAAGGGAGACACAAAGGTTAGCTGCTGTCACCACATGTAGGAGCCTGTGGTCCTGCTCCTAACAGGACCAGGCTGATCAGGATCGGGATTAGGATTAGGATGAGGTAATCTGTTGACTGACTATGTCAATTCATCAATTATCAGATAAAAATCCAGATGACAGGACTGAACCACACCTTTATACACCTTAGCATCACCCTCCGTTTCTATGGCTACGCCTCATACCATCCTCAGTCTGCACTGTTCACACGCCGTGACACTGAACTCTCAGAGTTCTGTTCACCATCAGTGATCAGGTCTGATCTGCAGCAAATAACTATGACAGGATCAATGAAAACCATCAGTAAGAAGAAGAGAGACTCTGATCAAACAGCTTCTTCACAGATTAGCTGGAAAATATGTGACATGTCTGAAAATATCCACATGAAGCGAGTTAGCATCAACAAATTGGGTTTATTTAATCCCACTGCTCCACACAAAAACCAGCACGAGTTTCTAATCTGTCTGCTACAGCTTCCACTGGAAGAGCCGAACATCCCGGCAGATTAGACCGGAAGTGAAATTAATAAACAGTCAAGGTTTCAGCCAAAGCAGCAAACACACAAACACAAAGCAGCAAACACACAAACACAAAGCAGCAAACACACAAACACAAAGCAGCAAACACACAGAACACATGAACACACACCAGCAGCAGGTGCTTCTTACCTGCATGACGACCTCACGTGTCTCTGACCAGCTGCAGACAGGAAACCTCTGACTTCCGGTCTGAAATGGCGTCTTTGGTACATTTGTTTTTTTCCAAACAGCGGTGATGAACCAGAAAACATGAGCAGTGTGTTTGTAATCCTACAGAACAGGAGAGCGTGAGAACAGGCAGCAGACATCTTGGAAGGAAGGAGGAAGCGCAGCTGTGCTGATGAGGGCCGCTCCGACCAGACCCACCTGGACTTCATGCACAATATTTATCTATAAATAACTTCCTGTGCCTTCAACATAAGAACTCATTAAAAGTTCATTTTCAAAATAAGAGCGTAAACCACAGTGGAATATAATGCTCAGATTAACGCTGTGTAAACACGCAGGTTCTTCACTGTGGGCCTGCTGCTTTCTGCATGTGGGCAGGACGGAGAGCCGAAGTTACACAACTCTACATCAGAGCACACAAAGTGCTGCTTTCAGTGTTTACTCTGCTCCTGGAACAGCCCTGTACAAAGCCCATCCAGCCACTCCATGCAAACACATGCAGGCCGGGCCCCTGCAGGCTGAGGACTGAAGGACGACAACCACACAGTCAACAGAGAGCAGTGTGTGTGTGTGTCTGTGTCTGTGTCTGTGTGTGTGTGCTGCAGTGACACCGACACAGGGCTTTAGGCTGCAGGAGTCTACTTTATTGCATTTGCAATTTGACATGGTGACAAAGTGAAAGATATTTAACAAAAGGCACGTGGTGTGTGTGTGTGCGCACCACAGTGTGTCAATGCAAAACAGTATTACAAACGCAGGATGTTACAAAGGTTACAAAACGAAGGAGCTTATCGTTGCATCATTTTTGTTTTTTTTATATTTTTAAGGTTTTTTTGGTCGTCAATAAAAAAAAGACACAAGTTACAGAAACAAACACATTTAAGGCAGCCTGTACTACGATGAATAATATAAAAAAAAACTAAGGTTGTAAACGGGACGTCCTCCCGTCACCTAGCGTTGGTCGTTGGTTGTGTCGTGTGTTGTGTTGTGCCCCCCCCACACCCCCCAGGTGCGGTGTGGATCGGAGTGAGGCTGCAGGGATCAGGAGGAGGTGGGAGTTCCTGCATCGCTGCTCTCACTGCTCTGCCGCTGCATCACCATCTCCTTGGCAACGCAGGTGATCTGACCGTTTGTCACCACACCCGTGACCCCCGCCCTGCAACAGGCAAAGACAGAGAGAGAGAGGGGGGTTAAGAACCCAGACCCAGAGAGGAGAGAAAGTCCAGCAGAGCAAACAGACGCCAGTGTCGCGGCATAAAAGCTCGGTGCTTAGGGTCCACTGCCTCACACACGTCTGTACGCTGTGTGTGTGTGTGTGTGTGTACTTACTTCTGCTGTGCCTCCTCAGTCAACGGGGTCATCCCAGGCTGCTTCCCAAAAAAGAAACTGGACCACCAATGGCCAGAATCCTGCTTGGGGAGTCCTGCAGAAACAAAGAAAACACAACTTCATAAAACAAACATTAACAACCCAGCAAGTGTGACAGGAAGGGTGTGTGTGTGTTTCAGCCACACTCGGAGCCATAATTAGCTTTCAGATCAAGTTAAAGTGTCACCGCCCGAGCCTGACTGATCACACACAGACTACCATGAATGGAAATGAACATTGTTCTTACACAAAATGAGGTTAGGAGCTCTAAACACACTAAAACAAACAGAACTCCATGTCTACACACACATTAACCTTTCACCTACTTTTACACACAGCTCTGTGAGGAAGTGTGTGAGCGTGTGTGTGTGTGTGTGTGTGTGTGACTATTTCAGCTCCAGCACCATGCAGGAATCTGACCGAGTTTTAAACCGGCACAGTGACGCGGGCCTGAAACAGCAGCTCACTGCAGAACCAGGTGGGTTTCCATATTTACCAGGACCGCCTGGTGAAGTCAGCACATGCTAACTGGAGTCTGAACCGACACCTGAATCCTCATCCTGAAAGGGAGCAGCAGGGTGTGAGAGAACCCCTGAATAGGACTGAATATAACCTCCCTGCTGATCAGACAAAAAGCCGGCTCAGACCAGAGCGGTCCAGGTGCTTCTCTGTGATGACTCAAACACTGTGGGCTCTGAGGCAACAGCTGACTCAGCCGCAGCAATCGTAGCGTTACTGAACGCTCTGCGTGCAATATCACAGCAGAATGAGGAAACTAACTTGTGAAACAGATGTTAGGACGAACATCTGGCACAAAGATGCACTAACTAACATGATGGAACATCGTAGGGGGGCCGGATTCGGCCTGCGGGCCTTGAGTTTGAAGCGTTTTGACAGTTTTACCGACAGGTTCTACTGGAGCAGGATGAGCCAGCCGTGTTGATACTTTAAACACCGACTACCTTTGGTAATCAGCCATGTGAACACACACACCACTCAGACTTTAACCACAGTTAACAAAACCTGAATTCCAGTCACTCACCTGGATGGTGAGGGATGACCTCCCCACTGTACTCCGAACTGCCGCAAGAGCTGCTGCTGGAGGTGGAGCCGATGCGCCCTGCAGGAGGACAGAAGGAGCAGGAACCCCGTTAACGAGGTCAGATTTTGCTGCTCTGATACACAAGCTTCAAGCTTGTGTTCATCTATAAACAATAATAAATCATCTATAAAGGCAGCATTATTCATGTTTAAATACACAGGAAACACCAGTCAGCCGTCACACATTCAGCCAGAGTTCACTGTGACACAGACGGGAGGAAGGAGTCAGCCTGGCTTCGTGCATCGGACAGAGACTCACTTCGGTAGTAGTCAGTGGTCGCCACCAGAGAACCGCCTGCTGGAATAGCTGCCATTCTTCAGTTGTTGGTCGCTGTGCTCTGTGCTTGATGGAAACCTGGAGAGAAAATACAGAGCGGTTATAAACAGGCCAGGCGGCATTAACGGCTTCTCTCCTGACTAATGTCTGCACACGGCTGGAGGCCATGACGGTCTCAATAAACAAGCCTTGACTAACAACATTTGCACAATGCAGAGAAGATAGAAAAGACATGTGTGTCATAGGATTTAACGGATTATTAATCCAATAAATATTCTGGTTGGTAATAGAGCTCCTTTATTATTCCACTATAATATTCTTTGCAAGAGCAAAACTAACAGAGGGTTCATGAGAAGGTTTAAATGCAGACAGAAAGTCTTTAAAAACAACAATAACACACATTTGTACAGCAGGATGTGGTCCCACACACACACACACACACACACACCCTCAGCACCGTGACGTCACCTCACGTTTTGCAGACTTGTTTACATTAAGCCACTGCAGCAATCCGACATTTTGACGTTAATCTGTTTCACCAAGAATTATGTCCCAAAAAAGGGCAGAAGTTAAGAAAAATAAAAAATAAATAAATCAGTAAATTGACCAAATATGGTGCCTTTAATGTGGGTGGTGTATAAAACTCTTTAAGCAGTAGTTAAGGACATTTTGTTCAGGACAAAAACATTAACACACCAGCCTGTCCTCCGGGTCTGTGACCTCTGCTGATTTGGGGATAACATGAAACAACAGCATCACATACATGAATGAACCGAGGCGACAGACGCGGATGTTTTCGTCTCAAAACAAAGCAGCAGCTGCCATTTCAGGATGCTAACGTGCTAGCATCGTTAGCTCGCCCCCTCGGACTGCACAGAAAGCCCCCCCCCCTCCTTCTTCTTCTTCTCTCCACCATTTTCTAACCCCGCGCCGCATCCTCACCTTTAGCTCAACCGGACGTGCTCGATGTTCGGTAGCACCCAATTCAACTCAGTCGGCGAGGCTGGGGGAGTGGACGCTAGGCGACGGGGCCCATTTGAAAATAAGTTTTGGGTAAATGTAACCCTCCAAGGTCCGAACGGATGTCTCGACGCTGCTGTGTGTCTGACTGCGGGGGCGCTGCGCGTCCTCTTATAGGCAGGCTGCTGACGTCAGCTTCCGAGCGGGGCGGGGCTACAGCAGTGGCTCCTCCCTCCTCCTGGAGGACGGCCAGAACACGTCTGACCCACATCAACTGCGATTCTGGAACAAATGACTCATTTTGACCAATATTTATTAAAGCTCAGTGACGTCATTTAAATCAACACTTTAAACCGAAACACTTTGAAACTTTAAAACTTTAAATGTATTTATTTTAAATGAAACAATGCACATTAACTAACATAAGCATCTTTGTCCACCGGGTAAATATACCAACTTTAGCCTTACTAAGCTGATTAAAATCTACACATACATCTATAAAAACCATGAAAACCACTTAAAGTAACACATACAATAGAAAAACTATACTTTATAAACTAAATCTTCCTGTTTGTTGTTCAGTTCAGTGGTGGAGGAAGTACTGAAGCTTGGTACTTAAGTAAAAGTAGAAGTGCTACGTTACAATCCTACTTAAGTAAAAGTCTTAAGTACTTACTTTTAAATGTACTTAAACACCACCTCCATGTCTGACCTCACATCAGTCCAGCACAGCTGTATGAACACAACTGTATTCAGACCTTTTAAAATGTGTAGTGGAGAAGAAAGTACATATATTAGCTGCAAAATGTAGCGGAGTAAAAGTATGCACTGTTATTTTTACTTAAGTACAAATACATAAAAATGTACTTAAGTACAGTAACGAAGTACAAATACTTAGTTACATTCCACCACTGGGTCAGGCTGACAACCACGAATTTGTCACCTGAATAAATAAAGTGTTTACAACATTTCCACACTGTTAACAAGTGCTGTCTGTTTCTTTATCCAGCAGCTCCCTCCAGTGGTGAACAGAAAAACCAAAATCAGTACAGGCGAAAAAAAAACAAAACACACGTTGTCGGCAGGATTCGAACCTGCGCGGGGAGACCCCAATGGATTTCTAGTCCATCGCCTTAACCACTCGGCCACGACAACTGACAGCAGATTATCACGTGCGGTTTTTGTAAAATCTCGCGATGCACAACAAATGCAAACTTTTCCGTGGCTTTGTCATCTGGAGCATATTCTGATGGGCGAAGTGCGGGGTAAACCCTGGACAGACTGCCGGATACAAAGGGAACAGCGCACTCATGACTAGAACAACGATGATAACCCCAGAAATCGACAGTTTTCCCTGGTGGTCTAGTGGTTAGGATTCGGCGCTCTCACCGCCGCGGCCCGGGTTCGATTCCCGGTCAGGGAATGTTATTTTACAACATCTTTTTATTAAAACTTAATAGGAGTTTAGCTAAAGACGTTCAAAGTCTACAGTGACACAAACGTTAATAAAGACCTTTCATTACACAAAAACTAATTAACCATTAAATCCAGAGTGAAAAAACACTGAGCACACACCACGTCCTCATTTAAAGGAATGCTTTATTGATATCCAAACATATACAACAAAACCAAAAGTTTTAATTAATTCACCATAACCTTCCAAATCTGATCCCTTTTAACAATCTACATCAGCTGGCCCAGGACCTAAATAAAGCTAAGAGTACTTTCCTCTGAGCAGGCTTGTCATGTGCTGCACCCAAAACAAAAGGTTTCCATCCTAAACTACAGGTTCTAACAGGTGACAAAAAAAGGGGCCATTTACACCAACTAAATAGTCCTGTATCCTTTTAGTGTAAAAACAAATTATTTTTTGGAGCCAATATAATAAAAGAAAAAAAAACTTCTTGTAGTGTGCACAAGTTCTGTTTTTGGCGAAGCAGGAAGAGATTCAGAGGCTGTAACAGATATTTAAATATTGGCAACGTGTTTTCACATGATGGCATGTTAGGTAGGAACAATAAATCATCTCTAAAGTTCACCTCTCCAAACAGAAAGAAAGCCAAAACAAAACTGAAGACCTATTCACCTAAACAGGAACATCCTCTACCAAAAAAGAATCAACACATACAAAACAAGGAAACACACCCATGAGTCACTGGAAACAGTTTGACAAAAAAAAAAATAAGAAAGCTGTGGCAAGATGGTGACATTTTTTTTGGCAATGACAGAAGCAGAGAAAATCTAGTTTGACCAACAAATCTGTGAATATCAGGATTTCAACTCCATGAACTCTGAGGGCAACAGTGACTTTGTGTTAGTTTGGCCTCGTGCAGTGTGTGTGTCTGTGTGTGTGCAGTGAACAGGAGTGCATTGTTGGCAGCGAGATATCTTCCATGACACATTTCGGGGGGGACTCTAAATATCTTCATTGCTAACTCGCCTTTCTTCAGTCCAAGCAGTCTGTACAACTTAAAAAAAAGAAGAAGATTTTTCTACAAGCTAAATCATAACAGGAGATCCATTTAAAGTGAGTAAGGCCGATAGAGAAGCGGCGACATTCACCAGGTAGTGTACACAGCAAAGCATCGTCTCACATCGAGTTCTGTGTGTTAACAAAAGGGAGGGAACAGCCGCCAAACCGCGGTGAAGGAGGAAACACAGGCCGGGTGTGACGGCGACCGAGCGCGCCTTCAGTTTGTCAAATGAAATCACCCGTCGCTGTTTTCCTTCTTGACTCCATCAGTGGGTCGGTTTCACACACAGAACAAAGAACGAACATGTGAAACCGACCCAAAGCGCTGTAAGGTTTGCTCAGCCTCCCCCTGCTGTTCTTTATTTTCATTTAATCCCATCAACCTGACCTGCTGCCATCAGGCAGCACCGGCGACAATATATTTATTCATATATATTTATACATGTTGATAAAAGTTATGTAAAAACATTATGCAAAGCAGTGTAAAATAGTTTATAATACAAAATGGTTTAAGGTTTTCCTGCTTTTTTTTTGTTTGTTTTTTTTTTGGGTGTCACACGAGACCTCGGTTTGAGTTGTGAGATGAGATATGCACATGCATGTAGCAGTAGTAGGTCTTGGAGGGTTAAGATGTCCTGGATCTGCTCCCTCCCCCCTCCCCCCTCCCCCCTCCAGTCCAATCACTAACCTCTGAACCCGCAAGCGTCACAGCAAACTAGAGAGGGGGCTGTGCTCACAGTGAGAACGCATCACTTATAGTAGATGACAGTAGTCGGAAACGAGAAGACAGAAAAAGTCGGTTTAATTCGCAAAAAAAAACATTTTGCTTATGCCCGTCGATCTGCCTCCACCTTCAGGCTCCAGAGCCGAGACTGCCGCCGCCTGATGAAACCTCAGTTCCAAAGATCTGATAATGCCTGTCAGATTTCCTGAACCTGTTTAGAAGCCGTCTGAAGGGTGTGGTGTGCATGAACGAGGGGGGGTGGGTCTAACTATGGAGGAAGTGGAGGCAGGCGGTGGCGGTGATGTAACCGAGGAGCAAGGTCTGTAAATTATTCATGTTTAGACATCAACAAAATGGAGGCAGAGGAATGGAGGGCGCGATGGAGGGGGCGTCCCCGCCTCCAAGCCGTGAGTCCTTCACCTCGGCCTGCCTGCCTGATGCGGGGTTTGTGGTGGAGGGTCAGAGGTCGGTGGAGAGGTGGTAACAGTACAGTCTAAGGTCGTGAGGAAGGTGGCAGCGAGGAGGAGGAGGAAGAGGAGGTGGGCTGCATTCAGAAAGGTGGGTTCTCCTGAGTAGGGGTGGTGTCGGTGGGGGAACTGGCCGCCTCCCCGTTCCCTTTGGGACCGACGACCTTATACTGCAGAGAGACAGGAAACAGACGAGAGTCACTGGCAGCAGCCGATGCTCTGACACATCAGCTCCCTGCAGACGTCAGCAGCACTAGTCCTGCGCCTCACTGAGAGGAAAACTGAAAGACTAGATATCACCAAACTAATGCATCCTCTGGTTCTTCTTTACTGGACTTCACCCACAAGTAAATGTATGAAAAACAAACAGGCCGAATCAGCATGTTCAGACACACACACACGATAAATGATTCTTTTCCAGCGTTCAATAGAAAACAATCATTTCCTTCAGCTGAAGATTAGATTCCATGTGTTTACACGTGTTCATGATCAGAAATCCATTAAGCTCCTTCCACACATGCAGTGGACCCTGGACATGGTCCAGACATCACCCAGCGTATGTGTTCAAACAAATGACATCAGCTGGTCCTTAACCTGCTGGCTGCTAAACAACGTCCACCTGAGCTGATGGTAACAACCTGTGAGCAGACCGACGGCTTCCACTCACCTTCAGGTTCCCCATTTTATCCTCAAACGACTTGAAGGTCGCAGAGTTCCTGCAGAACAGACACAGGCAGAAATGTTACAGATAAATAACAGAAACGATCAAATAAAAACAGTCCTGTTATATTGAAGGATTATCAATACTTGTAGAGCCATGTTAGCAGTTTTTAAGTGGCTAGCGGTTATACTGACACTAACCAATATGACTGACAGAGTGATGAGGTCTAAGTGGACAAAATATCAGATGATAAGCGATATTTCAGAATTGATCAGACACTCAGTATTTTATAAAACCGGTCAAACCTGGTCCAAAAAACAGCAGCATCAACAAATGAGAACATCAGCAGCAGCAGCAGACATGTACAAGAGAGTGAGTGTGTGTGAGTGTGTGTGAGTGTAACACTGACATAAAGGTGTGTGTCACTTTACCTCATTGCGGGCATACTTATCGAGTGGCGAATGGAATAGTTGCTACTTTGTAAGCGTTAAAGAGAGGAGACAGAAGTGCAGGTGTTATAATGCAAGCGGGCACTGACACGTTATTATGCAGCAGATACAGCAGCTGAAGTGCAGTTAGCTCATAATCTCACAGATTACAGGTGACACATGGACATTTATTAGAATGCACCAAAATCAAGGGAATAAAATGGTGTAAAAGTTTCAGGAGAGAGGGAACTCGCCATCACTTTATTTTTTAATGGGCGGCATGATTATCGGTCAAGTTAAGGTCAAATAAGGTTCAGTGTCTCTGTGACGCACAGACATCAATCAATCATATTTTAACATAGCATTAACATGCTAACATGCTAATCCATTCAAGTAATCTAAAGGAATGAAGTAATGCAGGTGTTTAACTAATAACAGCAGGTTTGGAAACAGCACAAGTTCAAAAAAGTCAAATAATGAATATTAACGGCAGCAGAGGCGTGTTAGCCTTACCTAAAGGAATTAGAGAAAGGCAGAGCTCTGCAGGTCAAACCAAGGCAGCGATTAAAAGAGAGGAGAGAGAGAGAGAGAGAGTGAGCCCAAAGCAGCAATCACAACAAAACACAGAGACACACAAGGACACACAAACACAGGTGAGACAGCAGCAGCGTTATCAGCGGGGCGATCGGGCAAGAACAGAGCGGCGTCAGGACGACAGAGCGGGGCTGTGTTTGCTGTGTAACCAGTGACACCAGCAGCCTGATTTTCATGTTCTCTTATCTTCATACCAGCGTGTGTCACGACTGTACACACACACACACACACACACACACACACGGTCATAGGTTTTACTTTAGACTTTCAGGTCAGATTTAAAAACACCACCCTGAGTTTCACAGCAAATAAACTTGGAGAGGGAAAAACAGAGAGTTTAAGGTGAAGGAGGAAATATAACACGGTCCTAAGAGTAGACGTGGCTTCACTGGTCAAGAAACAAACTAAAGAGCAGATCAACAAGCAAAAGCTGCAAGAAAAGTGATGGAGCAGTGGGTCAATGATAAACAGCAAACACATCCATCACACGTCTCTTCATGCACACCCTTAACTGAAGAGCAAACATCAGTGTGGGCGTAAAGTAGAAATATTAAGGTCATTACAGCAGCCGTGTGAGTCAGGGCGCCGTGGGTGATGACATGAGTTAGTGTGAAGGAGTTAATGTCCGTTCTATACTAACTCCACCCTCACACATGCAGACACACACAGAACGTGACTTCAGGTGGAGGAACACATCTACAGGCTACAGGTCAGGGTGGGTCAACTAATTCCAGTGATGCATACAAATCACTGATGTCTCTGAATAAGTTGAACCGTCCCCTCAGGTAGCAGAGGGACCCCGTCCATAAACATGCTTCTGATCGATGGTTAATGTTGAGAGAAACAGTGCGCTGGTCCGCATGGCGAGACAACCTGAGAGCTACAAGGAACAATGAGCAACTGGACCTGGACTGAATCAATTAACCAACAAAACCCTGCTGGTTCCCAGATGGACTCAGTATAAATATCCGTCTGTGCTCATATCACGGTTCTGTCTGCTCTGCTCATTTGTTCTTGTAGCTCACTCAGGGTGTCGGCCATTTTGGCTCCGCTGCACAGTACCTCATGTCGCCCAGTCTCCTGGTGATGGCTGATCCCACTGTGGTGAGAGCTGCGCTGGTCTTCTGTCCTGCCTGGGAGAGGGTCTCCTGAGTCTTCTTGTATCTGCAGGGAGCAGGAGGAGGGAGAGGAAAGGTGGGAGGCAACGAACGGGAACAATGATGGAGGAAACAGGGAGGACAGAAACAAAGAAGTGGTCGGACAGGAGGAAGACAAAGAAGACAGATGGACAGGTGAGGGGAGACAGGAGGGCACAAAAAAGAACTATTAGACCAAACCAAACTAACAGCAGTTACTGCTACACCCACGTTTACCTCCAGTGGTCAGTATCGTCTTAGAAATACAGTCAATGAACTGAGGTGCACTGAGGCCTCACGTCTCCCTGTGCTGTTTATGATGAGTCCGGCTGCTTATGCAGTAGAATCCACCATAAAGGGTTAAAACTCCTCCTAACCCATCAGTGTTAATGGCAGGTGTGATTCAGCATGTCCCACAGCAGCCAGAGGATGAGAGTGCATGATGGGAAAATGAAATGGTCAAGCTGCCAAGGCCAGCTCCTGGGGAGCGGCTCCGCACAAGGCTTCACAAGACCAGCTGATTCATTCCGTATGAACTGCAGCAACAGCAGAAACCTAGCAGCAGAGGGGGACCTGGTGGTCCTGCTGGACATGCTTCAGCCCCGAGGACAGGTGAGGTCACTGAGCTTTAAATAAAGTGGGTCAAACAACGCCTCATCTGGACGAGAGGGCATCGATCACAGCGAGAATAACATCACACACTCTGAGCATGAGGGGTGGGGCGGCACCAACGTGATTTACTCATCGATTTAAAAACCCCAAAATGTAAGATACTCATCCTTCAAAGAGAAGAAATCCAGCTGCCAGATTCTGGTATTTATGTGAATTTCAAACACCTTGAACGGGCTGGTGCCTGGAAACTCAACATGTTGGATGAAGAGCTCCTGGTCTGTGTTTTTAAAGTGGACGGACATTTTTCCCCCAAAACAGCCTGTGATTATAATAAGAACCAGGAAGTAAGATGTTTGTTTTCAGCCCGGCTCCAGAACCTTCCTGTTGTGTGCATCCTGATAACCCTCCTCTGCTGTGGAGGGTTATCACACACATAAGACAAAAGACAAAGAGCTGGATGGTCTGGGCTGTAGTCTGAAAGCTAGGCTAACTGCCTCCCAACAGTATAGTATATAAAATACATGGTCACCTGGTAAATCAGTGCAGAAACTCTCCCTCTCTCTCTCACACAGTGTAGCCGGTCGTATGTTCACACATTCTGAGCAGCTGAGCCACGCAGACACAGCGGTGGCAGCAGCAGACGGTTCACAGAGTCTCAGCAAATACAACTTTGGAGAGGAGCTGGTGGCGCTGACGGTGCAGACAGCTGTACCCATCAACATGGCTGACGCCCCACACTAAGCACTTAAGCAGCATTTAAATCAAAACAAACCTAAAACACTGGAGGATCAGTTTCAGACTGTGTGCAGGCCCCTTCTTCATTTGCAGTGTTGTTAATTCTACAGATGTGATCAGATACTGGTAAAATAACTCACAGACCCACAGAGCTAACTCGCTGGTTAAAGGCTGCTTGCATGTATTTTTTAGAGCAGTTAGTCTTGAATCAAACAGCAGACCAGTCCCGGATTAGATTAGAACAGCCTATCACCAGGGAACCTGAACCCCACCCACCGGATCATAAGCCAGGCCTGTTTTTATCCATTCTCAAGGATTGTTTCTTGAAGACGTTTCGCCACTCCCCCAAGTGGCTTCTTCAGTTCTGCTACTGTTCTGGTTGGGAATCTGAGTTTTATGTGTTCAGGACCTCTGTGGGTGGATCTTGTAGGAGCTCACATGACTAAGATCCCTATAGTTGGTTAATGGCCAGTTAACGACCAGAACCTGTGGGATGAAGGGACAGGGCCGTGAACGGGTGAGAGCAGAACTGAAGAAGCCACTTGGGGGACGAAACGTCTTCAAAAAACATCCTTGAGTCCAGTTGCCTCGATTTAAATTCTTGGAAACAACTGAAATGTGTCTATAAAAAGTCTATAAAAAAGTCTGTAACACCCACAATAAGGTGGAGAATCTCTCCTGAACTCAGCCACCAACACAAATGCCTGCACATCTAAATCACCCGCAGCACCTCCACCATGACAGAAGCAAAAGAAAGGCTGCAGGACAAAGCATGGACAGGACAAACTCACCCAAAAACAAACAAACAAACAAACAAACTCCAAAGAAACCTTAGCTTATATACAAAAACAGGAACACAAAAGAGAAAGGGGTCAACTCACGCTTCAGAGCGGGTAATGTCATCCAATGTGGCTGAGGCAGACAGATATCTGAAGACACAACAGCAGGATAATGACACAGGGGAAGAGACACACACTCACAATACAGCAGTCACAAAGGCTAAGCTCCACGTCAGGCCCTAACTAAACTCTGTGTTTACTTTTTCTATGGTCATTCTTATTTAAATCACTGTAAAACATCAGAAAAATAACATTTGTTAAACAGAATAATCACGGTTTGATCAACAGGAACTTACTTTTATTTTTTAATATTAAATAAAATGTTGATCGTCTGGTCCCTGCCTGCTGCTCACAGCAGGTTTTACATCAATACAGTTCATGTAACAGTTTTAAAAGGAACAACAACAACAACAGTTCCTCCATAAACATGACAGCCGAGGCTCTGAGGAAGTAACAGGTAACTTCTCCTAGTGTTGTTTAAAGTATTCATTCACCCAACACGAACCAGGCTGACGGTGCATGGACAGATATCGGCGTGCAGATGAGGTCAGATGCTTCAAGAGTTTAAAATTGATCCATAGCGGATTTCTGAAGACATTTCACCACTCGGGGGGGATGTGAGTCGTCACTGATGTCGATTTTAAACTCTTGGACCTGGCCTGGATGAATCAGACCCTGTGACACATGACGCTCTGATAAGGAAAACTGTGATGAATGAAGCGGCAGAGACCATTTCAGACCATGAACCCCCATTTATATACACGTGTACTGCTGAAGTACCACCCTCATTCAAACAAACACCAGCATCTTCTGAAAGCAGGCATCAACTTCCTTTAAGTCCTGCTCAAATTTCAAAGTAACCGTGTTCCGATTCAACACTACAGGAAGCTGCGAGGGCCAAGATAAAGCACACCATTAGAAGGAAACAGTCCAGTAACTCCCAAACATCAAACAGGTTCATGCATCAAACGTTTCTTATTCATGATGCATAACAAGGCAGGTTGAAGCTCACACCTGCCTCTGGAATAACAGAGGTGCTGTGTTTAAACTGTGTGATGATGATTGTTACAACAGAACTCATGACTGACAGCTGGGGCGGCTTCGTGTTTGGAGACGATTCTGACATCTGTTAATGTCTCACTCAGCAAACAGCGCAAACAACAACAACCTCCTTTAAGCTGTGTACGATGTAGGAAGCCGCCCACTGAACCTGCTGAGCCCATTACATTCCACACGTCTGAAACAGCATCTTTCAGCCGACAAAGGACATTCAGAGAATGCCGGATGCAGTGAAACGGGCCTACACAGAGCTAAGAAACCCTGTCCAATCACAGTGCAGCTGCATTTCCTGAAGAAAACGCAGGTTTGATCGCAGCAGCTGAAGCGTTTGAACTCTGCATGTAATTCATAGAAAACACGAAATATGAACAGAAGCTGAATCAGTCTCTGCAACACACAGAGGAGACCTCAAAAACCACTTGGTATAAAACCGTTAACCATTCGAAAACTATAACCAGCAGAACTCTGAAAAGTACCAGCTGAACAGAGCAGAAGAAGCTCAACACTTTGATATATGAACGGTTTCTGTAGCTGAAAGCATGCAGGCGCTCAAAACGTTTAAAAGACGAAGAGTCTGCTCTCTCACAGACTTTAATGTTAAATACATTTTTGAAAAAGCTTAATATTTTAAAAACTATAAACAGCAGAACTCTGAATAGTGACAGCTGAAAAGCCCTGAAGAAGCTGAACATGTTGATCTTTGAATGGTTTCTGTAGCTGAAAGCATGCAGGCGCTGAAAACTTGAAAATGTTGGAGAATCTCTCATTGACGTCAATGTTAAATTACTTTTTTAAAACGCTTAATATTTTAAAACTATCTTGCTCTGCAATCAAACTAAGTTTGACGTGCCTTCATCTCATCAGGCTTGACTTCTCCCCCTCTTTGTGGCTGACATCAGGGAGCAGACGTAGCCTGATAGCAGCTCAGCAGCAGCCTCTGTCCTTCCAATGGGTCTAAATAAGATTAAATAAGATTTCCACCATCTGTAGCATGTTTGTTTGGGATTAGCCACACTAGCACAAAAACTATCATCTATCAACTATCAACTATCAGAACGGGCTTCCTGTCATAACAATAAATAAATCACGGCCTTGCAGATCAGTCAACACACGTTTTTACCCTGATCTAGTGGTGCGACAGCAACAGGAGACTTGTCTCCTTCAGACAAGGCCGGGCCTTATGTCCCGACATGCATCAGCACAATGCAGCTTACTGTACAGCACAGCTCTACACTCCCACCACTGATGAACAGACGCAGGGCTCCTCCTCACATCTAACCCGGGAGGATCGTGGGTAGAAGTATTTCTTCATCGTGGGTTTATTTTAAGAAAGTGTTCCATGGCCACCTGATCCACAACAATATTGCTCAACAGTGTAGAAATAGAAGCCACACACACACACACACACACACTTCCTAACAGTATGCTCCTAGAGCTCTCTACACTGAGGTGAGCATTTCATTCAACAGTTGAGTGACTCTCCACCCACTCTAGTCTTCATGGCAGCTGTCAGTCTCTGTGCCATGATAATCCATGACATTCTTTTTGGTCAGCCTGTATCTTTGCTCTCTCTCTCTCTCTCTCTGGTCATCACGTGTCATGTGATTAAGCAAAAGACTGTCTCTGTCTCCGTCTCTCCGCCCCTCCATCTATCTCGCTCACATTCCTTTCCTGTCCTCCCGCTGTTCCTGCAGCAGCGAGTCTAAGCCGCCCGTCTGGTCGCCAGGCACGACGAGGGTGCAGGCATGTGTGTGAATGTGGGCAGGAGATAGACACACATTGTACTGTGCTGGGCATTGTGTGTGTCTGTGTGTGTGTGTCTGTGTGTGTCTGTGTGTGTGTGTGTGTGTGTGTGTGTGTGTGTGTGTGTGTGTCTGTGTGTGTCTGTGTGTGTGTGTGTGTGTGTGTGTGTGGGCTTACACCAAGAATGATGTGCCTTCTTGCATGAGTGTGAATGGATTTCCAGCCGTGTGCGTCTAATAACCCACAATTATTTTAAGACTGTTCAGAAATGCGACATGTACGTCTGTTTGTGTGTGTGAAACTGGAACAAACGGGAAGTCGTGCTGCCGCCCTGCCGCACCTGCTGCTGCTGCGATGTGCCTGTGAGAACAGGGTCAGCAGCACTGGAGGTCTGTCCACCCGTCAGGCTAACTATCTGAGCGAGCTCGCCAATCCAGTTTGTTTCAGAAGCAGCCACATGGAACATTCCATTAGCTTCAGACCTCACCGCAGCTCAGTGGAAACACTTCAAATAGTGAGTCAAGAAGCACCTTTAAAAAAACACAGTCCTCCTGCTGTTGGCTTCCATTTTGCTAACAGAGATAAAAGTATGTCTTGGCTGTGTCGGCTCATTAAAACGAGCGGGGATGGATTACTGAAGGAGCCTAATGGGCACCGTCTCCACGGCTTCTCTGAGTTAAACATGTTCAGCAGCAGAAAGCTCCGGTGAAGGAAAGGATCTTTATCATCATCCTACATGAACAGATGTTTGTGGTTTTCCATTGTGAACCAAATGATTGATTCATTTCATTGTTTTTAGCCAAACCCCCTTCAGACTGAAATCATTACATAATGGGCAACAATTACCAGAGAGTGAGTGTGTGTGTGTGTGTGTGTAGTCACATAAAAAGTAACTGAAAACTGGGAATGCTGCACTTAAAAAGGCCGCTAACACAACAAATATGACCAGCCCAAAAAATGCTTCAAAGGTTTTTCTGTGCAGCAGGTTAGAAGCAGACTCAGTGTGAAAGAGGGGAAGTGTCTGAAAAGCTACAAATATGGTGAGGAAGCAGAGAGGAGGACATGTGTCATCACTTCTGGAGGAAGACCGCTGACCTGTGTGTGTGTGTGTGTGTGTGTGATTTCTCAGAGATGATTTCAAACACCAGATAAACACAGAGGCTGAGTCACAGGCCACGGTGGACTAACACAGATTCAGGTGAGTCAGTTATGTATGGCTGCCATGGTTAGAAGGAAACACACACACACACACTAAGTCCCACTTCAGTGCCACAAGTCTCGCCACATATGCAACAGAGTCCTGACAGCAGCAAAAAAACCCGATCCAGAATCACACACAGACACCCTACTGGACTCCAAGGTAAACAGTTGAAATGTCAGCATTCTCAGACATGGTTAGAAGGTGAGAACAGAGAGGGATGGAGGGGAAGCAACAGTCAGAGCGTGAGAGAGCAAACAGCGCAGAACCCCGGACCATCACCAGCGAGCTGCAGGCAGTGCACGGACTCACAGATCTGAACCGGTGACTCTCTCACTCCACTGGCCCAGCTTCTCAGTGGTCCTCACATAGCTAGAAACACAGACAGGAGGGCGTCACTCTGCAGAGGTTCAGCACCAGCTCTGAAACGATCCATCAGTGACGCCTCCATGTTCACATTCAGTCACACAGAGGGGACTTCCTGCACCGAGCATCTTATCTACAGAGACACCAGCATGACTCCACCTTTAAGAACGACTCACACTGAAGCTCAGCCCTGATCTGACATTCCCTCCGTCAGACTCACTGAGAGGATGTGTGTCCGTCTTTCAACAGCATTATATTTGAATCAACTATTCATGATGCTGGAGGTCCAGTAGCCAGAGAGAGTGATGTCAGCAGCTACTCTTCATTTAGCCAAAGTCAACGTGACTCAAGATAAACGGTGATATTTATGGATTCATATATTTAACACGCTGACAAGACACACACACAACAGTTGATACGAGCACCAAGTTAATTAAAACACGCGTACTTGTTTTCTAAATGAGGCGACTAAAAATGTCAACAGATAAGATAAAGAGCGAGGGGACGGCGCCGCGCCGCCGCTTGAATAAAATAACACAGCGGCTCATTAAGATGCTTCAAACCTCGTCCTCCCCCTGCTGAGGTTAATTACTACAGATGCTTAGTTAATCAAGGAAAATATGAAGACTTGAAATCTGGTTTCAAACTGAGAAGTGGAGGGAAAACTGTGACGAGCTCCATTGGTAAATGAAGCTTTGAAATGATAAATACATCTTGTATCTGATAACGCAGCACTTTTGCCTCTGCTTCTGTTTCAGGCTGTGAAATGTGATCCGAGGACTCCCGGGCCCTGGATGCGTTGCCACGGTATGAGTCACTTCCTGACCGGCTATTTCTGAGAATATCTGCGAGGAGCTGTGATTCAGGGTCGCCTCAGTGAGCTGCAGTCCCGAGTCACCTGGAGGGTAGAAGGAACTTCTAAACCTGCCTGTGCAGGACTGTAGACAAAAAAAAGAGTCAACCCAAAACAGCCACATAGGTGCCAAGGCACATTCCAGACAGACGGGCCAACATTTCCTAGAAAGAGATTCAGTCTTATCACCCACACCTGAAGCAACATGCCCAATAACAAACCACTGCTATTTTAACAAGAATCATCACGTCTGCAGCAGTCCGAGTCCTCAGAAATAACCACGTGATCTGGTTTAAAGTGTTGTAGTGAACTAGTGAACAGACTAAACTGAACCCTGCACAGGACATCTGCTCCGACTCTGGCTGTGAACATTGGTTACATGTCATTCGAGGTCCTGGACTGAACAATACATACGCATTGGAGGTCTGCACGTCTTGCCAGCTCTTGGTGAGGTTCTGCTTGAGTTCGTTGAGCGGGCTGAGGCCGAGCTTTCTCTTCAGCTCTGCGGCGTGTCTCTCTTTGGCCGACAAAACCTGACGCAACGTGTTGATCTCCTCCTCCACCTGAAACACACAGCAACCGTCCAATGACTGTACAGACGGCACGCCGGGTTACAGGCGGCGTTGTGGTCGTCCAATGAGGGCTTCCGACATCTTCGCAATTTTTGGCGATCGGGGACTTTATAGCTTCTAGACAGTGGTTTAAAATGGGCCATTGGCTCATTGATCTTTATCAACATGTGACCAGCTAATGACTCTGGAACCTACCTTGGTGAGCTCAGTACGGAGCTCCTCAGCCTCTTCCTCCGTCAGGCCAGGTGGAAGAGGGGTGGCTGAGTTACCCATGGCTCCCTGCACCGGCACATCGGACAGGCTGTCTGAATGATCCACGCTCAGACCCTTGTTTGGAGAGTTCAGGTTGATATCTGGGATGACAGGAAGACATCAGAGTAAAGTTGAGAGGCCATGGGAGGTTAAAGAAACACCCACAAGAAGTGTTAAAAGCCAAGAGTGGTTTACTCAGATTACCCCTTTCTGTATCCATTACACACACACACACTCTAACAACCAGGCTCAGGAGGAGGGTAGAGTTGCCAGCAGGAAAAGTAAGTGGCAATTAGCGTCGTAACTTAAGATCCTTCTTTTGGACCATCACACCTTTCACTGGTACTGAGAACAGGAACTCTGAGCTGAACATGATCGACCAGATGACCAAAAGAAAGAAAAATATCTCCATAAAATATTCATATAAAATAGATCAAGCCCTAAACGAGGACGCTTCTTATGTGCCCGTTGACTCCTCTGGCTGCTTTAGCCCTCGCATTGCATTTGTTGTTCACACACTGAAATCTGCATCGGTCAGCATTTCTCCAGCACTGAGCACATCTTGTATCATTCACCTGAAAACACCAGCACAGTTCTGGCAGCGACAAAACCTTGGCATAGCCAGAGCTGGCACAGAGGACAAGAGGACACGACGAGCCCGAGCATAAAAAAAACCCTAACTGCAGGAAACAATGGGTAAAAATAGACTTTATGCAGCAACACTAACACAATATGAACTCAGTGGGGGAACCTAACATGAACAACTATCTCAAACCTCACAACACACACACACACACACACACAGTATGTGAAGAGAGGAACTCTTTCAACCTCACTTTCTGCTTTTTAATGTGAATTCTTCACATTTTAAGCATCACAACAGCTGTGTGACTTTGTTATAACTTCCTGATTGACAGCAGCATCTGCATCTGCACGAACAGCGCTTCAGACGCACGGACTGCTTGTTGCAAAAGATGAAGGATTAGCGTTATCTTCAGGTAATGCAGGAGAAGCTGTCTAAGCCGGAGTCTTTCCAATAACATCTGTGCACAAGCTGACAGGAGACACGACGACTCCACCCTCAAGGTATATTGATTTAGTGATTCAGACCGGCCAACAGGACGATAAAACAAAAAAACAGCTGAGGTGGCAACAGAGAGACAACAGTGCCCGTGATAGTGAAGAAAACTGTTTTATTCTAACAAGCATTAATGTAAACTCTTACCCGCCCTTTGTTCCCTTTCTGCAGATAACCTCTACATTCTGACAGATCATAAGGTGCTTCATGCAGCTTGCACTCGCTGCCTGACTCCTCTGCAAACATTAACAGGCGTATCCTGTCTATGTCCACAGCCACACCCCTTACTACAAACCTAACCTGCTGCTGCAGCCGCTGCCGCTGTATTCTGGCTCGTTTCAGGCTGATATGGAAACAAAAATCATTCAGTTCTCCTACAAAGAAGCTCTATTAGCTGCCATTTACTGCCAGTGATTTGGAGACTCTTTGGCAGAGTAGCATCAAATCTGAACACATCCGTTGGGAAAAGGGTCAAAAATCCCATGGCCTGGTTCCACAGAATGACAAATCGGGGGTCATACTGAGGTAGACACGTCCTGGTTCATTCCAGTTTGTCGTACATCATGTAGAAGTAAATGCAGGCAACCTCGGTCACTTCCTAAAAACGCTCATCCTGAGGCAGAGGAAGCCTAACACAACATGACATGTCTATCATGGCCGCTCACTACCATGAACTGCAGGACCGGGTTCAGGAAGACTTATTAGGACATTCTCCAAAAGCATCAGCGGCATTAACAGGCTTGTCAGGACGATAGCTGCTGTGGGGCAACAAAAAATGTGCATTTATCTCGTCTGAAGGCCATTTAGACCAGGATTCACAGTGACGTGTTGATCTCTAGAGGTTCATTATTCTGCATAAACATATTTTTCCATGACAAGACAAGACACAGAATAAAGGCATCGAGGTCAGGAGAGGAAACCATGATGAAGCAGGTGGAGTTTCTTCCTCTTTGACCTCCTGGCACCAGTCAGCTGATCAAACAACCAGCTATGACCAAGCCAGGAGCTAGCATAGCATGCTAAGGGTGTTATTAAGTTCAATACATCTGATAAATGACATTCATTCACATCAGATCAGGACGGACTGAGCGCAGAGGTGTGCTTTAGCTAACATCCTCCTTCTTGTTGTTTACAAACTCGTCCCTGTCCAGAAGTGGCGGGTTTGTGGAAGTGTGACAGAAAACAGGACACTGTTCACTTCTTAAGTGGATTAGTGTCACTCCCTGTGTGTGAAATTGTGTTGGAAGCTGTAGTGAATTAGTAACACGATCCAGCTCCCGTCCCTTCACTCCCTGCTGCTGTCCCTGTCACTTACCCGCGGGCCCGTCCTGCCCGCACGACTCCACGACTACTGTCATTTATTAGCTTTTAATGAGTCAAAACACAGAAACACACGGGATACACACACACTCACTGTTCGAGTGGATGTGAACAAACAAACAACAACAACCTGCTGTCAAAGTGTTCGTGAATTCCACACACTCAGCTTGGCTAGCTAACCTGCCCGCTAAGCTAACAATCAACGCTACCTTGGCTGGCGGGGTCCATGGCGTCGATGTGACGGAGCTGCGACTCCTGATTTATTCGAAAGTTAGACTCGTCTGGCGTGAAGTGCGGATTGTTGCGTGATTTCCACTCTGCGTGGGGATTTCTTCCTGACTGCAGTGACTACTCCCACTCGCAGAAAGCCGTCGACAGGAACAGTAAAGCAGCCCAACAGCCAGCTCAGCTTAAAAAGCTCGCCGCTAAGCTAACGTAGCAACAGCGCCACATCCGGGCGGGGATTTTCAAAATAAAGCACAGCGTACCTTCGTGTGTCCAACAATTATGACAAAATGATGTTATACTTGTGATATATTTCTCCAAATATATCAGCAGATATAACAAAATATATATTTTAACCGTTTTACTTTTTTTCTGCAAGGCATCAAATAAAATAATAAAGTGTTATAATAATAAAAATAAAACATCCGGGTTTTTTTTTTTCGTCTTAGACGGGTGTGGTTAAAACACAACTTTTTAAACATGGTACTAATTTTGCCGTGTAGCTAGTCTTAGTATTTAAACAAATAAATAAAAATAATTTGTGCTTTTATTTACAAGGCGTGTCCCATAAAACCGGAAGTTGTTTTCTTTTGTAGTAACTGCACTTCTGAGACTTCCGTCGTGGTCAAATGACGTCACAGAGACAGCTGTTTTGTTGAAATAGTTTGTGGTGTCAAGATTTTTGTGGTTTCAATTTTCAGAAGAATAAAGTCTGGAGCAAATATCTGATTTATTCACATTTTGAATGAATCAAACAAAACCATTATACTAACTTAAACATCATGCACACACACACACACACACATCAGTTTACAAAACACACACACACACAAAATACAAATCCCCTTACTCACTCACAAAAAGCTGGTGTTCTTCATCAGACATCCTTCCAGCTGGACTCATTCAAGTAATCACAAATAAATCAAAGGTACAGCAACACTGAATAAAAATGTGATCTCCGAAAAAAACAACATATCAACATATTTATTTATACTTCACCAACACTTTCCTCGAGTCCTACAGGTAGGAGCTCCAACACCACCACGACGCCTGTCCCTTTTACTGTATGCAGCTGACATACATTCAAACGTCCACTTCCAGTCTCGCTTAGTACAGCCACACAATTTAAATTCTTATAATTACACCTGGTGAGATGTGCTACACTTACACACATAAAAAGAAAAAGTGAAAATCTTCTGGAACGTCTCTGCCAGGACTGAATGCTCTCTCGTCTCCATGACATTCAAACAAAGCTGAAGTTCTCTCTGAAGGTCTCAGATCAGTGTGAGCGTCTTCTCTCCTAACGTTTCTGTGGTTCCTCTACTTCTTCTTGTGGAGGGGGTTCAGCCAGGAGAAGCAGAAACTGGGTCGACGAGAAGCCTCGCTGATCGGAGAGGAGGAGGAGGAGGAAGAGGGAGGACCGCTGTGAGCGGGGCTCCTGGTCTCAGTCTCCATCTGAAGCAGAGACAGGACAGATATGTATTATTCAGGGTTATTGGTGGCACTGATTGTTTGTTAGGATAATGTCACTCAACCAGCTGCTGTGAATGTAAGAAGGTGGAATCAAAGTGTTTTTACGCCGTTGAAGCTGAGTAACATTTCCCATAGTGTTGATGAAGCGTTACAGAAGTGCAGTAAACAATAAATGATGTTGCTGCTGCTCTAAGGCTCAAAGCTATAATATAATATATATTATATGACTTTATTATTATTGTTTAGAATTCTATTTTATTTTATTTGAGTGTGTTCCCTGTATTTGGTCAATTGTTGCAATGACAAGGCATGACCACCAGGTGTCAGTAGAGAGCAGAGATAAAAGTCTATTTTACTTGTTGTAGTTTTAAGTTGTATTAAAATGTGTTTTTTTTTAAGTGTATTACCATCATTGTTATTACACACATTATTATTTTATTTATTATTACATTACAAAAAAATAAATGCAGGTTGGAAGACATTTCAAAATAAAAGCACTCTTCACAGCACTTCCAGGTGGAGCCAGCAGGTGAGTGTGTGTGTGTGTGTGTGTACCTGAGCTGTGCAGCAGTGACAGTGTGTGTGCGCCTCCTGCTGGTGTTATGTGATAATGAAGCAGCCGATGTAAGCCCACACCCTCTGCAGGATGACCAGGAAGGCCAACAGGTAGAAGATCAGAGTGACAGCCTGGAGGAGAGAGAGAGAGGAGGGCGAGAGAGAGAGGAGGGATGGATGAGCGACAGGAGAGGGTGAGGAGATGAACACGTGGGTTGAAGAAAGGAAGAAGAAGAGGAAGAGAGATTTTCATCCCTCCTTCAGAACACAAACACAAAATGAGAGTGCAGAAGCAGCTGTGGCCGAGTTTGAGAAGTGGAGACAGTGTGGAGGTGTAGCACATCAGCAGGTGGAGACAGCAGCAGCCAGGTCGATGATGGAGATGACGGTGATGATGATGATGAAGGCACTGACCTGGAGAGAGACAGAGGACCTCGTCTCCTCTTCACTTGTTTCCTTATTAGGTTCTAGGTCCTCAGGCTCCATGCTGCTGTCACCTTTACGCCCTGAGCTGCCAGCATTAAACTCTGCCGCCGCGCCTCTCCATAAATCACCGGCGACCTCCTGAGCTTCAGCCTCCACCACCTCACCTCCTTTCTTTACCCCTTCATTCATCATCTCATCTCCCAGATCTTTCTCTCTGAGCTCTTTCAAGACCTCCTTCTGTGAAAAACCTCCTTCAGTGTCCTCTGGTGATGCAGATGATGTGCATCCATCAGAAAAGCTGTCCTCTCCCAGATCAATGATGCCCTCAGCCAGGCTGAAAGCTTTATCCACAGGCAGGCACACCCAGCCCTGCATGTCTTCCTCCTCCTCCTCCTCCTCAGTCACACCAGCTGTCGGTGTGGCCTCGCTGTCTGACGGCTGAGGGGGGGCTATGTAAGGCTTAGCAGGAAGCTGAGAGGACCGTGGGGGTTGTTGGGGCTGCAGGTGGAGCTCAGGTCCACAGGGAGGAGGGGATTCAGCGCCAGACGCGCTTATCTCCAGGTTCTGAGCGGTCTGTGGAAGCTGGAGGTTTGACTCCTCAGCTGGTGGTGGTGAGCGCATCATCTGCTCCGCTGGGCTAACTCTGCTCCAGCTGCCTGCTTTGAACCAGCCGGGGTAAAACTCAGCATGCACTCCATCCTCCACCTGAACTCCATCGGTTCTTTCTGCCTCTCCTCCTTCACACTGACAAGATTCAGCACGTTCAGCACAGGTTACACAGCATGCTTTCATTGTTTGGAGTGTTGCAGTGTTCTGGTCCTGCGTCTATCTCCAAACACAAATCAGGATACTCTCACGGGAAAACTCGGAATCTGACTAATCCAAGCAAGTGTGTGTGTGTGTGTGTGTGTGTGTGTGTGTGTGTGTGTGTGTGTGTGTGTGTGTTGTACCTGCAGTGTGCTCATTCCCTCCTCCTCACACACGTGTCCCTCGTTGACTGGGTGAGGAGCCTCCTCTTTCTCCGCCTTATTCTGACCTGATCTTACATCGTCTGTGTCCTGGTCTTCAGTCTCGGGCTGCAGAACCTCCACAGGAAGCTCCACAGCGTCGCTCACAGGTTCTGGTTCTGCTGGGTCTGCTGTCTGCACTGGTTCCTCTGGTGGTGATATCAGATCTGGGGTCTGATCTTTAACTGGTTCTGCAACAGCTTCCTGCTTCTGGACTAAAGGTTCCTGGTATTGTTTTGGTTCTGTGTTCTCTATTAAGGGTTCTTTGGATTCTTCTGGTTCTGGTTCTGGCTCTGGCTCTGGTTCTGGCTCTGGCTCTTCAGAAACATCCTCCTCAGCTGAAAAAAAGACATGATTATTTGCTCCATCATCTGAACTCCCTTCGTCCTGCAGTCCAGGGTCACGGGGGGCTGGAGCCTATCCCAGCTGTCTACAGGTGAGAGGCGGGGTCCAGCCTGGACAGGTCACCTGTCCATCACAGGGCAACACACACAGACAAAAACCATTCACACTCCCACTCACACCTACAGGCAGTTTAGAACGTGGGAGAACACAGGTACTGATAACCACGGCACCACTTTGCTCCTTATGCGATAAATATTTTTTTTTTTTACTTTTATTTTACTGCTGATCAATAAAGCTGTCAGCTGTGTGATACTCCGGACATCTGAGAGGAGATCTTACTGACTGCAGCTATTTTTGGACGAGGCTCAGGCCCTAAACCTTAAAAACGCCCTCCACAGATACAGTTACAGTCTGTGTGACATCCACACTTGTTTTTGGCGGCAGAGTTCCATCAGACTTCAGAAACACAAGGAGAACTCTCCAGGTTTTAAAAATGTCCAGAATGAATCCTCGCTCAGCGCTCGCTGTGTTCGTACCTTTGATGAAGTCCAGGCTCCTCAGAGCTCGCTCCTGCTCGCTGAAGTCGAAGCTGTAGTGAGTCAGATTATCGTAACCCGGCTTCAGGGTCTCGGACGGACACAAGCTGGTCGCTGTGATCACTCTGAGCACAGAGGAGAAAGAAAGAAGAAAGGAAGGAGGAGAGTGGTCAAACATCCCACTAACAGTGAAGTCCATGAACGCCTCATCAGTACTCACCTTGTGATCAGGTCTCGTGAATTCTGGAATGAAGACAAAGTAAGAAAATGAATCACAGCCGATTTCAGACATATTGAACTGAGGCAGGCGCTGACTGCACCTGAACAAAAGCAGCCATGTCCGGCTCCTCCATGCTGCTCGCCGTCCTCTCCATCAGCTTGCTGTTGGTGTCCACGCTGTCTCCATAGCGACGCAGCAGCGTCTGGATGTGGCCCGTCTTCTCCTCTTGCTCGGAGCTGATCTGCTGCGACATGGCCTTCATACCGACAAGAATTGCTACATTTAATGCAAAGATGTGAAATAAAATAAAATATAGGAGGAGGAGGAAGAAGCTCCGACCTTGAACCTCCCCTCCAGGATGGCGTATAAGTGGCTGAACGTGTCGCTCACACTCTGTTTCTGAGTCTTGCCGTTCTCCTGCGGAGGAAACACGAGAGAACAAACACATTCAGAAATGATTTGTTTGACCTCATTAAGAATCCTCCTCCAATGAACACGACTCTTTACTCCAGCCCCTGTTCCACGCAGGGTGCTGTTGGCAGAGGTCTGCAGAGACCCTGGGGATCCTGATGGACTAGGCAGTCCATCCCCCTTTATTCAAGAGCCTGAAGTGAGACATCTGGACAGGTGGAGTTTCTTGAGGACGTCTGCTCCTCCAAGCAGCTTCATCAGTTCTAACTGTTTGGTGGCTTCAAACTCTTGAATGAAAATGACTGAAATCACCTTTATTGTTAACTGCTGACCTGATGGGTCAGTAGAATGTGTCCTACTAATTTTTGTCTCATAACCCTGATCCCTTAAATTAATTAGTTATAATAGAATACAAGATAAATTAACTGTAACAGGGAAAACATACAGTTTAAAGTAAGAATCCATCCATCTTCTATTAACCCGCATTGTCCTGCAGTGCAGGGTCACGGGGGGCTGGAGCCTATCCCAGCTAGCTTTGGATGAGAGGTGGGGTACACCCTGGACACCAGTCCATCGCAGGGCACCACACAGACAAATGTAAAAATACACATATATTTATACTATTTTACAAACTATTTTTGCACATACTACCAACAGGACACAGACTCACTGACCTCTATGAGTCTGCAGGTGTCCTCCACCTCATCAATCAGAGCCTGGACTTTGTCGTTAAACACCACCAGAGATGAGATTCCTTCAGCGAGTCTGTCCTGTGGAAACAAAAAGAAATGAAAAGTTATTAAAATGCTGCAGTCCGTCAGTGAATCACAGTGAAAACCAACCTTCTGCTGCTGGCAGACGTCAGTCAGAGGAGCCACCTGACAGGACTGATGAGCACCAAACACTTTGCAGAGCGAGCAGGTTGGAACCTGGCAGGTCAGACAGTAGATGTTCACCTTCTCTCCTTCATGGTCTGAACATGTCGCCTGGGCAACAGGTGGAGGAGGGGGGAGCGGGCTGGCGGGACACACGGAGGACACACGGAGGACACACGGAGGACACACAGTCAGTGTACGTGTCAGATTCACTTCACCACAGTCACTGCATGTTCATTCCCTTGACCTGGGCATGGCGGTGATGTTGCTGACTTCCTGTTTGTAGACGTCGATGATGTTCTCCACCAGCAGGTTGCGCTGCAGGCCGTAGACGCCGTGGCGATCCAGCACCACTTCGTGTCTGCAGGACGGACAGCGGAAACGGCCGCTGTTCACCATCATGGTGGTCCGAGCCTGGAACAGAGACGGCTGGACAAAAGACACCACCATCAACCACTACAATGAACCGAACCTGAGAAGGCCTCCACCACAGGGACATGAGATGCTCATATAGAAATACAAAAAGACCCCAACGAACACACACTGATCACAGAGAAACATGAAAAATACACACAAAACAATCACAAAGACACAAAACGTTTCTATAGAGAAGCAAAACAAACAACAATCAAAACGTCTCCACACACAGACGTTAAATGAGCGTCACTGTGAAGAGATGCAGAAATCATAACCTCCGAGGAGCCCCCTGTCAACAGCTAGCGCTTGTTGTTTGTCGTCATGCAACACAGCTGCATGCTGGGATTTCAATAATTAGCGGCAGTTTTAGTCGTCAGTCAGGGAGAATGTGCAAAATCCTCTAAATGTCTCCCCAGGCTGGAGTCAGACCTGCTGCAGGACGAGTTACTGGGCAAGATGGGAAAATCCCTCAAGCACAGACAGACACACACACACAGACACACACATAGACACACACACACAGACACACACACAGACTTTGTGTACTCTCTGAGTCTCCATGTATACACGGTATAAATAACACAGGAGCCCCTGATGACCTGATTCACATGGGCTGATTTTGATGATGTCAGGATCTCACTAGAGTTTGTGTAGAATAACATGCTGTTGCAGTTCTGGCCACTAGGGGGCAGATAAGCTTTTCAGCAGGTAAATGTTCGTGTTTATTTGTGTCTTTACCTTAAAAAGTGGATGAATGTGTAACACAGATGAGAGAAGGACGTTTTGTCAGACTGAATGAGCTCTCTTTGTTTTCAGGTGCTGAACAACAGAAACAAACAGAGAGACGAGAGACCAAGCAAAGCACAGATGAGCAGAGGGGCTGATGGGAGGTTAGAGGGGTAAAGAGTCCTGAAATAGGGGCCTTTAATGAGCCTCAGCTGCTGCTGGGCCTGACGGAGGGATCAGAGATGCTCCGGGACGACCGAGGCCTCACACAGGGGGAGAGAGAGAGAGAGAGAGAGAGAGAGGTGGCTTCAACTAGACTGTGTTTTTCAGTGGACGATAAACATCTGTGCAGCCCCCCAAAAAACATCCAACCAAACAGA
Source organism: Parambassis ranga (assembly GCF_900634625.1). NCBI lineage: Eukaryota > Metazoa > Chordata > Actinopteri > Ambassidae > Parambassis > Parambassis ranga. The sequence goes on along the minus strand of NC_041028.1, from coordinate 1,597,874 downwards.
TCTGTAAGCTGAGGATGGAGAGGCGCCCGCAGCCTGCAGCTGTTGTGTTGCAGTTGTGTTGTGAAACACAGTATGTGGTCTGGGTGTGGATGATTGTGTCAGGTGAGAGGAGATCAATCTTCTTTGTCCCAGCGGGGTCAAAGGTCATGAACATGATCATGAGAGGTTTCCAGCGCGCACACAAGAACACACACACACACTAACACAGAGAGACACTTCCAGGCTCACACACACACACACACACACACACACACACACACACAGAAGAATAGCAGCAAAGTGGGTCATGACAGGTGATCAGGCTGCACACATGAGCAAACCAGTTGAACATCCACAGCTCCCATTTTAGACACTGATAATCCACTGCACACACACACACACACACACACAGATGCAGATTTGTGTGTGTGTGTCGTGAACAATGCAGTGCGGCTGTGTGTACAGACTTGTGTATAGCAGACCTGGTACAGCTCGTTGGCGCACTTCCTGCACAGGTTGTGCTGGCACGGCAGGATGACCACCGGCTTGTTGAAGATTTCCAGGCAGATGGGGCAGATCAGCTGCTTCTCCAGCGACGCCAGCGCCGCCTCACGCTCCGCCCCCCCGCCGCAGCCCTGCAGGCAGCTCAGGTCGGCCGACAGGGACATGGCTGCCCCGCTGAACTTCACCTCCTCCTGTGGGGAAAAAAAAAGAAATATGTTCAGTGTGCCTGTGTATGGGAAACAGAATATTAAAATCAAACACGCCAAGATGGAGACACAACAAAGAAGATCAAGAGATGACGATATATATAACAAGACATGACAAACAAGAGCTTGTTTACTCACCCTCCTCTGCATGCCCGTCTGTCAGACAGTGATGCAGAAAGCACCAAGAAGCAAGAAGACCTGCAGGAAGTAACAGTTCGTCCAATTTAATTCATCTACCGATGGTAAAACTTTAAAGCTTTAAAGACACGGCGGACCTCATTGACATTTACAGTGAAGTGCTGAGTAAGTTTTGCCCAAAGCTGCTGACCTGTAAAGACCGGAGCGGTGCCACGGTCTGCACTGGAAATACCCGGCTCACTCAAATGTCAGGCTGGAGCGAGGGTCGTCTTCGGTTGCCGTGGTTCACTTTCAGTTGTGTAAAAACCACGACGTTTACGAGCCGGCGTGGGAGTTCTCCTTCTTCAGCTGCTGAACTTATTCTTCACCACATGACTCTTCCTCACACACATCCCCCTCTGCTGTGTGTGTGTGTGTTTGTTCGCAGCTTCCTCACCATCCACAGCATTATGTGTGTGACAGAGACAGAGAGAGGACGCACGGTGGGACGATGGATTTGAGTTCAGGGGCGGGTGGGGGGGTGGGGGCGGCATCAGGTTTCAGCCCTCTGGTCCCAACACACACACACACACACACACACACACACACACACACACACACACACGCACACACACACACACACACACACGCACACACACACACACACACACACACACACACACCATATCAGGAGCTGGCTGGTATGTGGACAGATTAAGACCATGCCAGGCGGTGCTCTTTCTACTGTTACATCCACAACACGGTCCTCTTACAGGTGTTAAGTGCAGCAGTTTAATGTCTTCCAATCAATACCACATTAATTAAAGTATAAAGGGGGAAGTGGTGAAGAAGAGTGTTTCACCCAAGACGGTCTGGAGTTGTAAGTCTGTCTGAGAAAATAGACGTCAGTTCTCTCTCTCTCTCCAGGTCGTCCACTGGAAAACAGAGGCCGGGGGCGGCGCTCTCTCTCCTGCTCCCTTCCCTTCGAGGACTTTGTTGTTGGTGTGAACTCGACCACCTTCAGATCAAGACAGAGGAGATGGTGACTGACTTCCGGAAAACTCCTCTCAGACTCCACCAGCTAACATCCGGGGACTTGGCATGGAGAGGGTGGATGGTTACAGGTTCCTGGGTGTTGTGATTATTCTGCTCATCACAGACAGCCTGACATGCACATGTGTCAGATACCACAGTGACACCCAGTGGACAACCAGGGAACTGACAGACAAAAAGAACCAAATGGATCAAATTTGAGAAACAGACAGAAACAAATGTCCTAACCTGTCTGCAAATATCACCACAGGATTGACTGAGGACTTAACCCCAGAAGGTGTCCCAGCCTGAAGGTGTCCCAGACACCGCGGCCTGCAGCCAGAAGACTCTCCGGTCACCATCATTTGAGAAAAGCGTTTTAAAAATCACACTCAACAGTGTCTGGAGAACCAGGTGACAGAATTTCAGGTCGATCAGATCATCTCCCTGGGAGGTGTTTGTTAAAATACGATGTGTCCAAATTGGATCATCACCCAAAACACATCACATACTGCCAGTAGGTGGCGCTACGACAGCACCATCATAGTAGGTTATTAATATCTGTTCAGACTGAGAAAATAATCATGACTGATTTTTGTCACGCGCATTGGATGAAGTGTGAGAAACATGGCGCCCTTTTTCCAAAATGGCGGACTTCCTGTATGTTACGGCTATAGGACGAACTACAGAATGAACTATTATCCCGCTTTTATTTTAACAAACAGAATGCTTCAATAGATTTTAGAGCGTTAGTATGATCCATCTATTGAATATTTAATAAATTCATATTAAATAACAGACTTTGCAGCAGTACTAAGCCGAATTAGGTGGCTAGCTATAGCGGCTAGCTCGCTAACAACACAGCTTTGAACAAAGGTAGCTGCTCCTCCCGACCCTCTGGACCGTTAGTCCTGCACCAGGCCTCCCACGCTGCTTCATCCATACCCGACATCTGTCCAGCTGCGTTTTGGGGTCGGGGTTGATTTGTATTCACGCTGCTTCCGCATTGTTACGTTGAACGAAGCCTGGACACGGTTCCTAAGATATGATTGGCTAGAACACAGATGCTGAGATCTGATTGGCTAGAACACGTTCTACTAAAGCAGGAGCCTCCATAGGGCGAAATTAACCCATACTTATCTAATGTTGGGTATAATGTGGATTTTACTGCCCTAAACATTTATAATTAGAAAAGTGGGAGCAAATAAACAACAAATAAACAACAAATAAACAGAAACCACAGTGAGAAACCGTCTCTGAAGCATCAGAAACATTTATTTTACAACAGTACATCAGATGCTTCATTTACCCAAACGCCTGGCTGACAGACGCACACGTCATCAGTCCATGCTACAAACAGAACACCTCTACGTCTCTACGCCGCGCGCCACTGCGTGAATATACAGCAGGTCTGCCGTCTCATCCAGAGACATCTAAGACTCTACACATCCCCGTCCACATACCAGATAAGTAGTTAATCAATTATTAAAAATATAAGAAAAAAATAAAATAAATAAAATAGTTATCATCTGGTCGCTATATTCACACTCACGTCATGTTCTTGTTATTTATGTCATTGTTAGGATGGAGTGATGAAGGTGTCTTTCTTCACGCTGCATGTTCGGTCATTACAGAGGACAGAGGCGTTCGGGTTCAGCGGTGCAGCACACGACCACAAGCACAAATTAAAAAGACATCGAGTTAAGAAATATTTGGTAAAAACGATTTTTTTTTAACAAAAAAAAGTTGTTAAAAGTCCAAATTATAACCAGAACACAGGAAAAAGACATGAATAAAACTCAGGAACATCCCAATAAACAGTAAACTGTACATTTTTCATCCTTTTACGTCGTCTTGGCCTCAAATTGAGGTCGATATAAACTCCTGATGAAGCTGCAGCCTCCCTGGAACCTTTGCAAATGGTAACTAAAGTCTAAAAACCCCTCTTAGCTCTTATTGCACGCTCTCTCTCTGATATGTATCGACACATAATGAGCGTGTGTGCGACAGAGGAAGCTGACGTGGTGTTACCCTATCGACACAAACGACCACGGTACTTCTGAGTTTTCTCACTACTGAACAAAAAAAACGTGATTGTTGGAAGCGGCTCTTCCTCTGCTGCCACGTGAACACATGAGACTTTGGATATCGACATCCTCCCTTCATTAACAACATAAATAAGAAAAACAACGAAAAAGCAAAACTAGAAGACAGAGAGAGGAAAACAAAGAGAACTCTAAACAGACTTTACACCACATGTACAGCAATTTTTTTACCATCTCACAAAACAAAATGGAAACTAAACAAAAACAGGGGCTGGATCAGTGTGTGTGCATGTATGTGTGTGTTCTTCATGGTGACAACAAAGGGTGTGATCATGCTGCAGCACACACAGCTTCCAGGGAGAGAGGTGAACGTTCAGGAAGGAGGAAGAGGAGGAGAGAAAGAGAAGGAAATCCACAGCGATGACGATGTAACAGTGGGAATAACTGACGAGTAAAAAAGGAGGCAGCACAATCTGAAGGCCGTGTTTCATCACCGATCAGTGATCAGAACCCTGCTGAGCTCACATGCTGCTTACCCACTATAATCAATTCAGCTGCTGGATGTAAAAGAAAAAAGAAAAGTGAGGGGAACCCGCTGACCTACTTCCAGCCATCTGACAGTAAAGTGATTCCATAACGCTACACGGAGACTCATCCTCCCATAAAACCACATGCACAGAGCGAGCGCTCAGCGGAGCAGCTTTCTTGCTGAGGAACAAACTGCTGAATGAAAAAAGCAGATTTTGACAAGACATGCAAGCGTCCTGTGCAAACCGTGGAGGAAGCAGACACACACCGTGCTGAGCTGAAGAACGGACGGCTTCAAAGCATATTCTGAGTTTAACAAAGCTGACGGCACTTTCAGACACTAACACCGTCCGTGCTAAAGCTGCCGGGGAGGTGTGCGGTGTTCATCACAGACATCACTAAGCGATAAGTGCTCCGTGACAGCACGCCGCCGCACACACCCTTTGATGATTATCCTGAAAATGTGGATTTTTGGAAGGAAACACCTCACACACCTCAGCTCTGTCTGCACACCTGACTGTTTGATGGAAACTCGCCACTAATAACCTTTCAGTTGTGTCTAAAGGTGCCGTAATGAGCTTTAAAAACATGAAGAGCCAAACCTTCATTGCATACTTTACTGTGTTATTACGTGTGCTCGTCCTCAGACTCCCTGTCACAGACTCTGTGTGCTTAAAAAGGTGTGCTCACATCTAACAGGCTTTAGTAAGGCCCCGTTCACACTGGGGAAAAAAATGTGGCTTAAGCAGGATTCGGCCGCATCCAGATCAATCCAGATCAATCCAGATCAATCCAGATGTGTTTTTTTCTGAGTGTGAACACCTCGAATCCAGCTGTATCCAGTTTGATTTCAATCCGGCTAGATCCACCCACGAGAGGTGGATCTAGCCGGATTGGCTCAAATGTGGCTCAGGTGTGAACGCAAATGTGGCGAGCGAATCCGGCTAGCGACATGCGACTTCCGGTTCACGGGGCGCGACACGGGACAAAAAAATGCATGGCGCACACGCGGTCCTACCGCGGCCTGAACGGACTCTGTATATTACGAGGCGCCACCTAGTGGTTTGGAGGACCGCAAACACGCTGGATGAAGCCGGGTTGAGTGTGGACACAAGTGTGTGCTAGCCAGATTTGAAAATAGGTCTGAACGCATCCAGCTTAAAGGCTGTCTGGGCTCAATCCTACTCTAGCTGGAATGACTTTCTCCAGTGTGTCCCCAATATGTCTCTCCTGCTTTTCACTGAAATGATGATAATGTCCCTGCTTCATCTCCTCCTCTTCCTCCTCATTTCACCAAAATTCAAAATACAAAAAAAAAGTCAAAGCCTGACTGTCAGACGGGTGATCAGTAGTATACGCTGGTGTGTGATTCTGCATGTGGAGGATGAAGGAAACAGATCAACTGATTAGAACGTGTGCATGTGTATCCATCCTGTGTGTGTGTGTGTGTGTGTGTGATTGACTGTTAGTGTTGTGTGTTAGTATGCATCGGTCTTGTAGCTGTGGTGGGCATCAGAGGTGAGCTGGGTGGTTTCTGTGGCTGAAGATGGCTGCATGACGATGGGCTCGCTGCCATCTGTGGAGAAAAGACAGACGCCCACAAACACATGAGAGGCGTGCGGCCTTTGGGCTGCAGTCAAAATAACAAGTCCAGAGAGCTATGATTCATCCCCTCACCTCTCTCGTCAGCGGTCATCTGGGCCTCCAGGTCCTCGGGGGACACGTAGAACTCAGGCTCCTGGTCCATGGGCGGCCGAGGTTTACATTTGCCGCAGCAGCAGTTACAGCAGCAGCACAGGCAACAGCAGAAATAACAGCCTGTGGCCAGGCAGCAGAAGACGAACAGCGCCTGAGGGAGACAGAGAGACAGAGGACTGCTACTCCAGGAGACACTACAGTCAGATCTTTAGGCTAATTAGTCAGGCTGTGGGAGGAACACGAAAATTATGGGTCACAGTGCATGTGTCCCTCCTACCTTGGCCCACCAGCTGGACAGAACAAAGTAGGTGTTGACGTTCTCCTCTCCAAACTGCTCCGCCACGTAGAGTCCCAGCGAGCCGTATTTGTCATAGATGTTCTTCTTGGTGGAGTCGACGAGGATGGAGTGGGCGTTGTTGATTTCCTTAAACTTGTCGGCTGCTTCTGGGTTGTCCGGGTTTTTATCTGGGTGAAACTTCAAGGCCAATTTCCTTTGAAGATAAAGAGGGGATGGATGAACTCGGCCTCATTGCTGTAACGTTGCTCTTTGACTCTTGATGTTCATTCACAGTGAGCACAGATTAGGAACAACAAGCATCTGTCCCTTTGTCAGGTAAACAGTTTTCGACTGCACAGAAGAAGCCTGACTTATTATGTGGAGTGGAGGCAGTGGTACCTAACCCACTGAATCTTACAGGCCTCTGACGCCCTCTTGTGGTTGACTGAACACAACACCGGGAGTCCCTCTGAGGTTCATATTGTTGTAGTCAGGGCGGGGCGATGGGTCGAATTGATGGATTCATTCAAATTATTGTTAATAAAAGATCTTCAAACAAACGCACGTCTCAGGTTTTCACATGAATTCACATTTATTTTTTTAACCACATCGCCCAGTCCTAGTTGTAGCACATCAACCTGTGTATTAACAGGACCTGTAACATTTCAAGAGTTTAAATCGAGGCAACTGGACTCAAGGATTTGGTTTTTAAGACGTTCTGCCACGGCCCCGAGCGGCTTCAGCTCTGCTCTCGGGGGAGTCTTGTCCAGTTGCCTCGATTCAAACTGTCAGAACCGACTATGACCTGGATGAATGGGAGCATCCACAGACATACCTGTAACACTTTTTGATGTCGTCTGTCGTGGCGCTCTTGTCGACTCCGAGCACGGCGTACAGCGATTCTCCTGATGTGGAGAGAGTCCTCTGTCTCTGGTGATCCATGGCCCCTCTCTCTCTCTCTCTTCTTTCTTTTCTTACTTGCTCCTTCGCTCGCTCAGCCTCTCACCTGTCTGACAAAAAGAAAAATGCCGATGAGCTTCAGCTTACTCCCTGTTTTCAGCTCACGTCCTTTCATCAGCCCTGTCACATTGTTAGCGGGTCCTTTATTATCAGAGGACTAACCTACTAACTGGCTCCTCCTTTTGTTACTCTGACTTTAAGGCTAGAAGGCCTCTCTGCTGGCGCAGTGTTGTACAAGAAGAGAAAGGACAAATTAGACCAGGGTGACTTTGATTTAAGTCGTCAGGCAGGTGTATAAGACATAAAGATACGATCTGCGTCCTGAACACACCACATGTTTCCAGTAATCCATCGAGCTGCAAGACTGGAGGGCAGATCCAACACAATTATGCTGTAGCTACATGTAAACAGGAAGTAGATGAGAGCGATGAGCGATGAGAGGAACCTTAAAAATCTCCTTCAGGCATGCTTGAAGATATAAGCGCTCTGCTGGTAGCTGTCATTAAAATTCAATTCAAGCCCAAGCAAGCAGACAGTGGCAAAGAAGAACTCCTGTTCCTCCAGCCTTCAGCAGGACTTCTATGGTTTGGGCCACACTGGTCTCAATGTCACTTTACTTAGAAAATGCTGGTTTAAATCAAGTTCAGTGAGGAGGAGATTAAGCATAACAGTCAATCAAACATGATGGATCGAACCATTGTTGAGCGAGGGTGATTTCTGGCCAACACCTGCAGATTTAAATCCTTTCTATTTACAATGTAGACTCTGTGTAAGTGTGCTAAATCTGTTAAAGTAGGACTACATGTAAGGTATGAAGGATTCCAGCAGATATACACAGGCTGCAGTGGGCTATCGGCAGGCAGGTACCAGCAGGTTTCAGACGACACAACACAACATACCCTGACCTGAAGAAAATCCCCTTCCTGACCTTTACAGTGAGCAGTAACCCAGCCCACACACGGGCGAATATAACCCTGTCAGATAGCAGGTGTACGGGGGTTAGCAGGCTTAGAGTCCAAGTCCAGACTACATTAAGCCAATTCAGCTACACAGAGAGACCAGAGACCAGACTGCCAGACTTACATTAACAGGGAAATAAGCTGCATGCTGTCCTCACACCAGATCCACCCCCACCCCTAATGTTTAATATTCAGAGTGCTACTTCCACTTTGTTTCCAGCAAAGAAAGACATTTGTGGCTTTTGCAACACATCTGACTCAACATTACTTGATTCAATTTTCAGCAGCATCAGATCAAATTGGTGGGGGACCAGTGGAGGAATCTGGGGACCAGTTGGTGTGTAGAGGTAAGGAAGGTTATTGATTGGCAGCAGCCCATGATGCCAGGTTTAACCCAGGTGGAGAGTGGGAGGACGTTAACTTCAGCAGACTAGATGACCTCAACACAGCGAAATAATCTTGGATGGTGACACTCACCATCAACAAACACCTGTCCTGTGAGGACTAGATTGAAAATAAGAAAACATACATATAAACCTCTTTAGGGCCTGTATGGCATAAGGTGGTCGCTATTGCCATGGAAACCTGACAATGCCCAAACAACACGCTGATTTAACACCTCTCCAAATCCCACCTACTACAGTGCCCTGGATTAACCAGTCACAACAGAGACACCCCCCCTCCCTGACTGGGATTAACCAGTGAGGACAATCTATCAGTAGTCCAGGGATTATCAGCATACTGAGACACTATGCCAGTGTTAGGGTTCGGCGATATTGGCAAAAATATTGCCAATATTAATCATGATTAATTTTGGCATTTAGCCGATAACGATTCATTTGACAATTAATTGATGACAGTTGCACTGACGTGCTTTTACTCTAAATCGCCACATTGTTCTAAAATGATTCTGACAGATCATCAGTCAAGTTAACCCCTTCATTCTAACAGGTTAAAGTAGTGATCAGGCACCAACCAGCCATGTTTGAAATATGTATTGATAACAGACACAAACTGCTTCAGAATAATAATGAAGCAAACATTTAAAGTAACTTTATCCTTCACATGTTCTGATCTTCAGGTCACAGAGCATAAAAACATTAACATTAAACAGGACAAACACGTTCAGAAAAGTCACATCAGTGATTATTAAAGTTAAAAATGTGTCTGTGGAATGAACCTGTGGCTGGAACATGTCGCACACTAGAGCATGTTTTCACTCAGACTGTAGAACAGCAGCAGAAAAAACAAACAAACAAACAAACAAACCGGACAATTCCACATTTAAATGTGTGTCTGTGCAAATCAACCTGTTACGTTCTTCCAGCGCTTATATTCCTCCAACATCTGCTGGAGGAGACTTCGCTGTTGTAATGTTTTCCTGTCTTGCTGTGGAGTCTGTAAATAAAGATCGGGAGGCAGCTTCTCCAGTCGCAGTTCATTCCTTTGACCCAAGCAAACATCCAGTTACTATGGCAACAACCAACGCCCCACGCTTCACACCTAATGCATGTCGCGTATGTGCGGCACTATACACAACAGACTTTAGTTCTATTTTACATGTGATTTTTTCTTTTCTGGGTTGTTTTTGATGTGTCTATGATTGATGAATCATTGGTTTTCAGCGAATGTATTAATGTACATTTGAAGAAAATTTGATTTCATCTATACACATCATGATAACTGATAAAACAAGCAGCCCTCAAATCCACCATATCATCTACTGTTGCCATGTGTGGCTATTTCTGCATGGAGCTAATATAGAAATGTGGCTAAAAGCACTTTAGGACCCATCACATCACAGTGCTGTGCCAGGCACAGGTTCCTGTTTGGTTGTGATGTTTAAATTCCATTGTTCAGACACGGAAAACTTTCGATTATCGCTTATATTCAGCAGTCATTGTCAGGTTACATGTTTTTAACTGAACATCTTCGCTTTGTCCACAGGAAGTGATTGATCAATAACTTGTTTAGAGAAGTGGGGAGTTTTGAACATTGCTTAAGATGTAATTGCAAAAGAGATGGAGTGTGTGTGTGTGTTTGTTTCCAATCATTGGTTTAGTGTCACTGTGCATCACCTTCCTAATGAGCTGCATGTGCACCCGACGCCTCTGTGTGCAGCTGCTGCTGCTTTGATTATAAAATCAAAATTAGTGTGTATGTTTGAGTTGCTACTGCAGCAACAAACTAGAACAAGACACGTTAAAGTCTTTGTGCGTTCTATGTGACATCATTTCCTGCATCTTAACATCTAAATGAAGGTGTTAAAACTGTGGTGTTTGACCTTTGAGCTACTATACAGGAGTTTGAATTTAAAGAGCATTAGTAACTGAATATTGAAAATCACCTCACGTGTTTTATGAATGTGACGCTGAAGCCGGTTACAGTGACTGCACACAGTGCAAGGAAACAAGCTGAACCTGATTGGCTGAGTGTGTGTGTGTGTGTGTGTCCTGCGTGGTATTTAACGTCTGTTTGTCCAGGGAAGGTTCAGCTGAGCTCTTTTCCAGCAACACCCCAAATACACTCAGCACCGAGCCGCTCCACCAAACCTTTAACTTTATTTATCATAAGCTGCATTTCCAGCTTTTGTTATTTTTTTAACACGTCTAAAAATAGCCACCACACTTCCTGTTTGGACTGCATGCTGTTTAATGGTTTTGCTGATATAAGATTTTTATCTTTGAACTTGATGAGTCAAGCTGTGGCTTCCTGCTGTAACTCTCCCTTTGAGCTCACAGATGTGCTGTCGGCTATTTTAAAGACTCGCATTGATGGTGTTTTTGTTGTTTCTCCTTATTGCTGCTCAGTGGGACAGACATGGATCATCACTCATGTTTATTGACTACACTAGCCAGCAGAGGCTGCCTGTGCCAACATGAAGTACAGAAAGTGCAAGTGAATACAAACTACGCAGGCAGCATGTTCTGCTGACTCCTGCACCTACAGTCACTGTAAGACTTGACGTTGTTACACTCTGACATGTGCTGGTCCTGCTCGCCACACAACACAAGCCGACCCCTTTTTTTCCTGGACATCTTTGCCATCTGCAGACCCTCTGCTCAGCCTGCCAAACAGAAACACAAGCACATCCAAGATCTCAAATCCAGCCTGGGTACACACACCAGCAGCTGTGTCCTGCTTTCTATGTAATGAACATCTGTCTGCAGACACAGCACAGCACGATCAACACAGCACAAACACCCTGCTTCAGTTTGTCATCAACAGCCACAGGCAGCATGCTGGCTCGTTCAAACCGCGACAGTAACCAGTGACCAACAGACAGTCAGGTAGATGCAGGTCATCCTGGCCACAGGTTTTACTGAACTCAACATCTTACATTTTATTTAGAGCTCGTGACGGAGCAGCCCTGCTACTGATTGCAGTAAGGAACATGCCACCTACACACACACACACACACACACACACACACACACACACACACCACACACACACACACACACACACACACACACACACACACACACACACACACACACACACACACACACACACACACACACACACACACACACACACACACACACACACACACACACACACACACACACACACACACACACACACACACACCACTATAGGCCTCAGCCCTCAGATTCAAACAGATCATATTTAAACAAACCTGAATAAATAATGTATTATAAACAGTCTTTCAATGATTGACTAATTGATCAGTGGTATTATTTTTGTGATGCTTGCTTTATTAAATATGGTAAAAACACGAGTGCAGGGCAAAACAAGCAGTGTACAATAACAGGTGTTTGCAGGCAGCCCTGTTTCTACCAGATTATTATTAGTCTCTCTCCCATTGCAATATTTCAAATATTATTACACTTGACAAAGAATTTCTAACACACTAAAGATAAAACGCACAAACTGACAGTGTTTTTAGCATTTTACTTACTCATCTACTGATAAAGATGCACATTTAACGAATGTTTTTCACACATCTTTCCCTGCTGCTCTGTTATCACCTCTTCTTCCTGTTCATCTTCTGAACTGTTCACATAGGGCTGGGTGACGTGGCTTAAACATAAAATCTCCTTTTTTTTGTTCATGCATTTTGAAAACGATTCTCCCAATGTAGGCTGTTTTTAGGGGGTGTCTCCCACTGCACGCCTCAGTTTGAGATGCTGAAATAATCAAAGAAAACATCTTGAAGTCAAAGTTGATAAGTTAGCTAACCAGAGCATCATGACTGAAGGACATTATACAAATGTCCATCCTCCAGGTGTCCTTTATGCATTCCTGCCTCCATCTATCCATCTATCTGGGATAATTGGTTACTGACATGTTCATTTCCAAACCAACATCTTTTTCCAAAACTCTGCTAAATAGTCCACTCTTTGAAACACTGCTATTTTAAACCGGAGGCGCTTTGTTATACTAAAAAGCGACATCAAAGAATTTCAAGATATCAAGTTCCACACAGACACACACTCAGCAGCTCCTCTCTCACTGTTTTGAGTTCCTCTGGGAGTTTGATCTTATCGTCTGTTACAATCATGGATCATAGAAGAAGATATTATGGTAAATATCCAAACAGTAACAGACAAATGCATCTGCAAATAATCAGACCAACACATGGTACAGAAGCATGGTGTAAGTCTGCTAACCTGAAACCGATATTTACAGAGATCTATTAAATCAGGACTATTTACCTGGGGTCAAAAAATAAACCATATTATATCCATATAATAATATTACCCTGACCTTTCTTATAACCCTGAATGAAGCTACACACAAACAAACAGACCCAACAGAGACAATGGACAGTGACATAAATCCATCTGAAATTCATTATTCTGTGTGCGGCTCCCCTCATTCATTCATTCATTCATTGAGATCCAGTTACCGCCCCACACACTGAGCCCTGCTGGCTGCTGTCTGATGATCAATATATGGTAATGTGACCTCAATGCTACGACTGACACAGTAAACACAGCTGTCACACACATTCAGGCGAGACAGGACGCTGACTGCTGGTGCCATCAGTGAGGACAAAGAGAGCGTAATTCTTTATTCTGTCTCGTGGACTCAGAGCCAGGCTGACTCCAACTGGTTTCTGTTTCTGGGCTCGTTTGAGGTGATCTGGTCGGCCAGTTAGAGCTTTAATGAGACTAAGAAATCATCAAAGCTACAAAACTGGCTGCAACAAATGTCATAAAAATATACACAACAATCCTTGAGTCTAGTTGCCTTGAAACTGATATAAAAATATATATAGATGGATGGATGGATGGATGGATGGATGGATGGATGGATGGATGGATGTGTGGATGTGTGGATGGATGGATGTGTGGATGGATGGATGGATGTGTGGATGGATGGATGGATGTGTGGATGTGTGGATGGATGGATGGATGGATGTGCGGATGGATGGATGGATGATGTGCGGATGGATGGATGTGCGGATGGATGGATGGATGGATGGATGTGCGGATGGATGGATGGATGGATGTGTGGATGGATGGATGGATGGATGGATGGATGGATGGATGGATGGATGGATGGATGGATGTGCGGATGGATGGATGGATGGATGTGTGGATGGATGGATGGATGGATGGATGGATGCTTTATTGATCCCCGAGGGGAAATTCAAGTCACTACATGTTGCCTGAGGATGATGTCACATTATATTAGGGCTGCAACAAACAAGTATTTTTGATACTCGGGTACTTGCCGATTATTTTTGCGATTACTCGAGTACTCCATATCTATGCTTTGGACCGCTGCAGCGTGTGTGTGTGTGCTGCTCCCCCGCGTCTCGAACCTGCGACCTCTTACGCCCAAAACGCTGATCATCCCGCTACGCCACATAAGAATCATCCCCGATGGCGTCACTAAACGATTCATCGAGTACTAAATTAGTTGTCGAGGCATTTTGCCCTCAAATATTACTCGAGTACAGGAGTAATCGTTGCAGCCCTGCATTATATGTCCTGCTGTCCTCTCCACCCTGTTTCAAACACCCCACATAGCAACAGTGAAGCTAAAGTGCCAATATGACAGATGATTAACCCCGGACACACAGGATGGACACTGTGTGTTTGATAAAACAATCGGTGAAATACCCCCAAGGTTAACTTTTTGGACATGTTCATACTCAAAGATCTGAAATATACAATATTACTGAAGCATTCTTGAGTCACAGAATGCAGAGACAAAGGCAGAACCAAGTTAAAGTTAAAATGAAACACACACACACACACACACATCTTGGCACAGTGATGCTCAGATGCTGTGATGCAAAAAGGCCAATCCAATTCATTAGCTAATGTCCAATCAGCAGTCTGTCAGACATGCTAACAGTGCAGGAGAAAACATTTACAGTAATGACCAAAATGTACAGGGAGATACTGCACTGTTCGCTTCGGTGGAAGGAGTGAAGTCTCTGACAGAAATCACCTAGAACACTTTAAATCCGTAATAAATACATAAATGTTTGACGTGAAGATGCTGCAGTCAGGTGTCTTTTTATTCCTGAAGAAACAGGAAGGTCTCTGGACAGGTTGCGTTTTAATTAACAACGTTGCTGAGAAATTCTCACATGGCAGCTTCCTCACTGCATTGACAGAATTACACAAATGAACATTTGCTTCATATTACAGTGCACACCCACGATCCACCAGAGGACATACTAACAAAAGAAGACACGGAGGAAGAACAGTGGTGACGATGAAACGACAGCGGCGGGCGACAGACCGGTCAGGGACGTGCAGGGAAAGCTGAGAGCGAGGAAACACGAAGTGTGAAAAACCACAGGAGGAGAGAAAGTGAAGGTGAATATTTGACAGACCCATGTGACCTATGATCACAGGACTGTCACCAAACTGTCGAGATGACAGGACTCCTGACAGGAGGCTAACCACAGCCTCAAAACAGTGAGACATCTCTGCTGAACCATAATAAACTAAATTAAGCCATGAAGGTCTTTCAGTCGGGCCGTTACCTTCTTGATTCCTCAGTCATTGAGTTTATGTAAATGTCCCTTACTGAGTGACAAAGGTAGAATCATGCAGTCATAAATCATAAATCCCAGGTCGTGCAGACAGCACCTTTGATTCTAACGCCACTGACTCCAAACCCTGTCGGGCCTGTGAGTGAGGACACAAATATCAATACCAAATACCAGCAGTGAGCCAAACTAGGAATTCCAGCTGAGGGATAATTTTAGATTTCCAAGGGTCATCATGGCAGTGACACCATGGCAAGAAGCAGTTACAAAGACTACATGCTGTTCCACCGAACCTCTCTAATAAAGAACAAACAGAAACAAGCTGGTTCACGGAATAAATCATATATAACTCAAAAACACAATAAGCAGCAGATTGATCAATAATTCAGTGATTAGATGCAGCTGGTTTTGTGGTATCTGTGATGGTTTACCATCATCTCCTTTGAGGCATAACTGCAGAACTGCAGCAGCGATAATCCCCCGTGTGACCTGCTCCTGCTCCGGTATCCTGGTGAAACCTGATTTGATGCGCCTGGCTTTTCATATGAGTCACTGATGACCACTGCTGACATCACTCAGCAGCTCGTGTTCCCCCTCACCTCTGACGCACACCCCCTGACTCAGACAAGCAAGATCTGGACACAATAATAATAATAAACAAAATCTTACTGTACACTTATTATTTATTTATGTAGTTAAACAGATGATAAGAAGACCGCTGTATGTAAATGTAAACACGTCTGCAGGGCATGGGGTCTTTGGGTTAGTGCTTTTTTAAATTCTGTTTTTACTCTGCTGGAAACAACAACAACAACAACAACAACAACAACAACAATCAGACAGGGCACTGAAAGATTTACTGATATATTGATAGATTATAAACATCAAGGTTCAATCAAAGGTTCACTTAAGACTCACGGATGTAGAATAGAAAGTGAACTGAAAGCATCCATCTGCAGTTTGTTCTGAAGCAGCTGCTTCCAGAACCCAAACAGTCATTACGCCGTTATAACAGCCCGTTATACGCATGCTCACACACACACTCAGCAGACCCGCTTCGTGTCTCAGAGTCCAAACCACAGATTTAAAAGTGACACAGCTACTTCATGAACCTCTTATTGATCAACCTGCACCTGTCTGTCAAACCCTGGAGATCCAGAGTCCGCTTCCAGGACACAAACACTGCAGCCTGTAAATCCGGATTTACCCCGTGTGGTCTCCTTTCTGTTCTACTCAAGGGTCATAATTCAGACACGACGATCGATAAGACGCCCCCCTCCTCCCTGGGTACGGGATCCAGGGTCTGCCCTGGTTCTCCATGACTCTGGGTCTTTTCGATTCGTGACCGAACTAGAACTGACCGGTCCGCTCGGGAATCAAACCGAGGTTAAAGCGGATAATCTCCAGGCTCCCTCACATCAAAGGGACGCCACCAGCCTCCATGTTGGTTAGCTTATTAGCTTAGCTCGTACCGAGCAATATGCGTGGTTTCTCCATAAGCCAGCTAGCACTTAGCTTGCTAACTAATCCCACTAATGTTAGCTCACATGCTAAATCTGTGCATTTCTTACCTTCTATCCTCCCGAGGACGTTTGGCTTCTGTTCTTCCCCTTTACACCGAAGCCTCACTCGACTTTTAGAATACTCGCATCCCAGTTGCGCTTCAGTCTCCGCCGCTAAACCATTCAAACAGCCGGCGCTGCAGCCACCGAGCTAACGGCTACACACTGAGGGCAGCAGCTGTCAATCGGAGCACAGCGGGCGCGCGGAAGCCCCTCCCACGCTCCCGCTGCGCGCTCGCTCTCGTCGAGAAGCAGGCGCGCTCACGACACCAACAGGAAGTGGACGTTACAAGCAGGCGACGCGCAGAAGAAGAAGAAGAAGAAGAAGAACTGCAAAGCGAACTTTAGGTATGTCAACAAAAGTCATTTAACATGTTTTGTTTCATATAAACCTTCTCAAATTGAACTTATATTCAAAACTGAATGTTATTTCTATTGTGAGTGACTTTAGCTAGTTTAAATAAGTACGATATTTCGTCCTTCATTTGTTTAGCCAAGTCATGGGCTAACGTTAGCATCGCCGGCCAGACCGTCCTCATTAGCGAGCAGGCTAATTGCTACTTTTTGTTAGCTTTCATTTGAAAAGTCTTATTAATAAAAACAAACACGAAAGGATCACAGTCATGAAAAGTTTGGAGCAAACACCGTGAAACCGCCACACGGACGGAGGCAGACCTCTGCTTTGATCCCGTATGCTACACAAACATGTACACAAACATGCTACACAAACATGTACACAAACATGCTACACAAACACGCAACGACGCGGGCGATCAGGAGAGAGTGAGGCTTCTGTGTATAATAGATTTCTTTTGTTTACATAATGAAATACTCCACTGCTTGAAAACTGTGTTTTCTATGTGAATCCACGGTGTTTTACTGTAAGCGGTTATACCGGAACTCACTGCACCGAAACACAAAGTTACTGTGCAGTTGTGTTGTGTTGTAATTAGGTATTTTTTTTACAGAGGAGAGATCACAATAATTAAACTTTTAAATGAACAACCGCTAGCTTCGTAAAGCTAGCCTACAGTACAGTGCTAGATTTTACTGAAGTTTGTAATCTGTCCTTTAAGTTTTTTTGCTGCTTAGTGAGAGATGACTTAGTGGAAGCGGAACAAAATCTTGTTGTTTGTTTTGTTTGTTTGTTTTCCATTAAGGCTGATTTACAACAAAAGGAGGTTTCTTCTGTATCCATGTTTGTTTTCATATAGTATATAACTTGTTGTATATATTTCCTGTCAGAGTTTGTGACGACGAACATCAAAGATCCGAAGATGTCATCAGGTGCCCTCTTTCCAAGCCTGGTCAGCGGCTCCAGGGGAAGCTCCAGCAAGTACCTGGTGGAGTTTCGTGCTGGTAAAATGACCCTGAAAGGCAACACTGTGACACCCGACAAACGTAAGGGCACGGTGTACATCCAGCAGTCGGATGACTCCCTGATTCATTTCTGTTGGAAGGACAGGACCACGGGGAATGTTGACGATGTGAGTAAGGCGGAAACACAGCGCCGGTATTTCAGTCATGTTGTCCCTCTCCGCTCTCTGAAATGTATTACGCTGCACCTTCTGTGTCCCAGGACCTGATAATCTTCCCTGATGACTGTGAATTCAAGAGGGTGAACCAGTGCACCACTGGACGTGTCTATGTGCTGAAGTTTAAGGCCGGATCCAAGAGGCTGTTCTTCTGGATGCAGGTGTGAAGCAGATACTACTTTATTTCCTGATGTGGGTGTGGAAGGTAAAAGATACTGTGTTTGACTGTAATGGATGTTCATGACTGTTAGACGTGTACGTGAATGACGCAACTGCCAAGTAAGCGCAGTTGTAGTGCAGCTATGGCAGCGATGTTGTAGAGTAGCCATAGCAACGCTTGTTGCTTTGAAGTGCAGCTTTAGCAACAGTTTGTTTATTATTAGTTTGGTTGCCCAGCAACGGTACGAGGCGTCGGTGAGTGGGCATTTTTAGTTTTGAAATGTTACAGTCAAAATGTCAGCCGTTAATAACGGTTTGTCCGTGTGTTTATTGCAGGTTTACAACCTAATGGTTCTAATAGATCTAACGCCACTAATAGTTCTGATGGAAACTAAAAGTTCTAAGAGTTCTAAGACTTACTAATGGTCCTAAGAGTCACTAAATGTCAAGCGGCAACCTTCAGGGCTCAGACTTGAAGCCCATGCGGAAGTGTCAAAACTTGTAATTCACGCTGCAACCACTGGGGGCTGGCTCCAGCAGCGAGTCATTTCCCATAGACTCCCATGTTAAAATGGCCGACTTCACAGCAGAAAAGAACATGTTTACAGCCTGGTACAAAAAACCACTCTGGTCTCAGATGATAGGTTCTCTTCTAGTGTCAATTGTAGGGAGGGTGAATTTTTTTACAACACACTCGTTTCAATTGTATTCGGACTTAAAATTACGCCTAATTATGGGCGTTGCCGCTTGAGTGACAGACAGTTGACGTATCACAGCGTGAGTTTCCTGCTTCCATGATCGCCCGCCCCCCTAAACCCCGCTCGTGCTCCCCCTCTTTGTCCATATTCGGAGTTTTAGTTGACGTGACGCTGCCAACATGGCGGCGGTCATCACGTCCCGGAACCTCCCACTGAGACTCAGAACGACTCTTCAGACACAGACGGGTGACGTCACGGAAGCTCTGTCCATAGTTTTTACTGTCAATGCTAAATGTTCAGTTGGAAGTTCGTCCAGCTCACAGTTTATGTAGTACGTGTGCGTGTGGAATAAAGAGTGTGGAAACTACGAGTTGTATCCGCCGTGCTTGTTCCGACAGCCCGTCCAGAGGGGAGACTATCGAAGAGTAAATCTGGACACTACTCATTTACTTTTAGAAAGAAAACCTGAGAATACAAGCGTCCAATAAAAAGTTTCTCCCCCAGGAGCCCAAGACGGATAAAGATGAGGAGCACTGTCGGAAGGTGAACGAGTACCTGAACAACCCTCCCATTCCCGGAGCGCCCGGCAGCGGAGGCGGCAGTGGCCACGAACTGTCTGCCCTCGGAGGAGAGGGAGGTCTGCAAAACCTGCTGGGAAACATGAGCCACAACCAGCTGATGCAGCTGATTGGACCAACAGGCCTGGGCGGACTGGGTGAGCGGCTCTGGTTATGTCTTCTAACCTCAACAGATGGTCTCTAACACACTCGGGATGTTCCACAGTTTCGGGGTGTTTGCCTGAGATTGATTTTGTTCCAACATTGACTGTGGACTGTAAACATGAATCAGAGTTGAGGTCAGTTTGGACCCTTTTTGATTTGGTTGTGTTTGTGGAAGGAGGCCTGGGAGCTCTAGCAGGACCAGGACTGGCCAACCTGCTGGGCAGCGGAGGACCAGCCACCAGCAGCTCCTCGTCCAGGTGAGGTTGAGACACACACAGGCCGTTCAGGATTCTCATGCCGTGTTAACTTGTCTGGATTCTCCGTTTGCCTCCATCTTGCTCCGTCATCTCAGCTCTCGGAGTCAATCGGCAGCAGCCACTCCCTCTGGAGGAGCCACCAGACAGAGCTCCTCTCAGACCCCCACCACCCCTGCCGCTCCTCCTGCCTCAGCACCCTCCTCGACTAGTGCTGCCCCCTCCACCCCAGGTACACCACCACAGTGTGATACGGTCTGTCAGTGAAAATTAAAGCTGCCATCAGTGACCTCCTCATGTAACAGGAAACCCTGTACTATCACTACCTTCTCTGCAGCCCCAGCTCAGACTCCGGTGGCCCCAGCCTCTGGTGGAAGCCCCACCTCCCAGCAGGCCATCCAGCTCAGTGACCTCCAGAGCATCCTTGCCACCATGAACATCCCAGCAGGGGCTCAGGGACAAGCAGGTGAGTGACTGCGGGGTCGCTGTGTTGGTACGACCATCACCACTCGTCTCTCACTGTAAAACAAGGAGAGAAACGTCAGCTGTTGTTAACACTTACATCCCACTGTCCCCTTCTGCAGTGGATCTAGCAAGTGTCTGCACCCCAGAGATGATGGCTCCCATCCTGAGTAACGCTGAGGTGCAGCAGAGGCTGCTGCCTTTCCTACCCAGTGGAGAGAGTCTACTTCAGAGTGCTGAAGAGATCCAGAACACACTAAACTCACCTCAGTTCCAGCAGGTAGGAGGACCTAATGCACGTCTTTAAGTAAAACCTACTAATATGCCCATGATGTTCTGTTAGTAAGACCAAAAATAAATCTAATAAAAACGATGTGACCTCTCGCCCCCCTGCAGTCAATGAGTATGTTCAGCAGTGCCTTGGCCTCCGGGCAGCTTGGACCTCTCATGAGTCAGTTTGGTCTGCCGGCAGAAGCCGTGGACGCCGCAAACAGGGGAGGTAAGACGAACACCTGCCTACACCCAAAACATCTGCAGATGAAGCATTAGGAGTCACCAGACTCACCCTGTCTGTGTTGTCGTCCTGCCTTGTCAGACGTGGAGGCGTTTGCCAGAGCCATGCAGGGCAGTAAAGGAGAATCCAAAGAGAAGAAAGAGGACGACGAGGACATGAGTCTGGATTAGAGCTCGGCCTGATGAGTCTCTGATCCCTGTCTGATTTTTTTTTTCTTTTTCTTCACCTTCCCTTCATCATGTTGTCTTAACAGTTTTAAACCAAAGACAACACTGCGCTCCTTCTCAGGACACCACAGGGCCGACAGATGTTCTGTTCTAAATGTGACTGTTAGTTCTACTCTGAAAGGAGAGAGTCCGTTTTATAAATCAAAGGATGAGCCTTTAGATTTCTTTCTGTTGTTACAGCACAGACTGTCACTTTTTGATTAAAACAGTTCATAATAAAAAAAAATCATGACTTACCTCAACACGTCTTCTTTTTGACAAGTGAAGAACTGACACAACACTACACTTTATATGAAAAAACTTTATTTAAACATACATTTACAACACGAGGGCTGGGAGTGAGAGGGACAGCTTATTTATTCTGTGACATGACGGATAAAGTGGTTATATTACATACAAGCTTCACCCTCACTGTGTTTGGTACATGTTTACAAAAATGACGGAATGCAGACGGGAAACGATGCCTGCGAGTCGACAGGAGAGACGGTGCTGCGTTCAGGGTGGTGAAGATTCTCAGTCATCCAGGTCATCATATGTAGAGAAGACTGAAGCGAGGCGTCATCAGTTCAGAACTGATGACGCTGCTTGGATGAGCAGCGAAACGTCTTCAAGAAAACTCCAGACGCCTTGCTTCAATCTTCTCTACGTGCTGCGTTCAGGTACTCCGATGACTTCAGCATCACGATAATGATACATGACTTTTTTCCAGAGGGATCGTCTTATTTCCACAAATGCTCATTAATTCTGGGATTTATTTTTGACGTCCCCCCCGTCAGGCCCTCCTGCAGCCATCTTTTCCCACCTGTGCTGCCTGAGGACGTTGCTCACAGTGTTCACAGTGTACCGACTACTGGACATTCTCCGCTAGAGATGCACGATACACAGCTGTATATACCTTTAACATATTCAGAGTATGTCATCGTTGATTCGAAGGAAAAAAAATCAGGTAGAAGAATCACGCTGTTTTGCCTTATTTACAATATACTACACATTGATTTGAGATTTAAAGCGGATATTGAACATGCCTGTATCTGCATCTCTACGTGCAGACAGCACCCTGTAGCACAAAAACAACCAGTCATATTGTGACGACAAATATAAAATATTTTTTTCTGAAATAGAAAATAAATATTAATATAGATATTTTAAATTAGCTACAGTAACATGACATCCACCACCACCACCAGTATTTTGTCGTTGGGGAATGTGAGGATAAGACTGTGTATGTGTGTGTGTATGTGTGTGTTGGGTCTACATGTGCGGGCAGCCCTGCGTCCCCACTGCTCCGTGCACGGCCAGCGGTTTGGACAACATGGCCGGTCTGCCGTTGATGGTTGCTTGACGGAAGCAGCCTTGGAAGGCCGGTAAGCTGGCAGGGAGACCAGGGACAGTGACACCACCTAGTGGAAAGACGGGAACAACAAAATGAAGGTTCAACAGTGAGGAAGAGCGTGACTGAAGAGGTGTGTTGTGGTTGTGTACTCACTGGGTACACCTCCCAGATAAACTGTCTCTTTGGTCCCAGCAGAGCGGCTCTGTTTGGGGCCCACACTGTGCTCGCTGGCTCCATCCACATGCAGCTGCAGGACGTTGTTCTTCTTCATCACTGGAGAAACACGCGAGTGTCAAAACAGGAAAATAAAACCGTGCAGGAGTTCAGGAGACCGTCTGTAACCTCACCTGTGATGGTGTGCCAGCGTCCGTTACACAGAGGCTCGTCTGGAGTGAAGGAGGTAGAGAATTCACCTTTGCCAGTGTTGACTGAAACTGTCACCTACACAGACACAGACACACACACACACACACACACACACACACACACACACACAGACACACGCACACACACACACACACACACACACACACACACACACACACACACACACACACACACACACACACACACACGCAGCAGTGTCAGGTACATCATCATCCTGGCTTCTTACATGATTCCATAAAAACAGCACATACCTCGCCCTGGCTGAGGACCACGCTCAGGTGCTGGTTAGCTGACTTCCCAGCATGCAACAGCAGCCCAGAGTCTGAGATGGGTCGAACCTCCAACTGGATCTCAAGATCCCGACCTAGAACCAGAGACTCGTCTGCAGGGAGAGAGTACAGAGCATTCAGCAGGGCTCAAGAAGGAGAACCAAACATCCCTGAGAGATGCCAGCTACCTATAGCCATGTGTCCTCCTTCTCCAGAGAAGTACGCTCCAGGCTGCAGAGGGTTCTGGAAGCAGGCCACCGTGCCCTGGCTGTGAGCTGGCTGTCCTGCAGGAGCTTCATTCAGTGTCAGGTCTTTGACACAACCGATGAAACCACTGGACCCTGGGGCCTGAAGTCCAGGAACAAAACATGAGAGGGATCAAGTTTCAAGTTATCATGAAGTGGTGCCACAGAGGCCACCTGTGTGTTTACCGTCAGTGAAGGCGGGATTCCTCCGATGTACAGCGGCCCAGTGAGGCGGGTCCGGTCTCCTCCTGGTATCCTCTTAGACTGAGCACCGATCCCGTCCACTATCAGACTGATCTTCTCCCCTTCATGCTTTATAAAGACCTGGAGTCACATCAAAGCAGGTTTGGTTACTTCTGGCTGAAAAGCGCAGTTCCTCAGGTGGCCACTTGAGGCTGGTTTCAAAAGTGAGTGAATCCTCATAGACCAACGTTACAGCAGAGGTAAACATGGAACATTAACAGGTACATTTTTCAATGCAGTTTGAATCTGATCCATCATGTGACCTCACCGTGTGCCACTGGTCGTCGTCGTACTTCTTGCGGCTGCGCAGGCTGACCTTCCTCTTCCCTCCTTCCAGCAGCAGCAGCAGGTGTCCGTCCAAGACGCCAAGCGACATCCCGGTGGCTCCGCGCCTCCCAGCAGCAGCAGACAGCACCAAACCGTCAGAGGAGTTCACCTTCAGCGCCATGGAGATGTGAGGCCTGCAGACACAGACAGGTGATTGTCGGACCTGTTTCACTTCGAGGGGGTTGTGTTACGGTTCTCCTTCACACTCACATGGAGCTGGCTGAGCTGGGCAGAGCGTCGTATCTCTGGTAGCTGTGCATGGAGCCGCTGAAGTGCGTTTGCTCCGCTCACCTGCGCTCCGACAGCTCCCCCGGACACGAGTCCCTGGTGTTACGGCTGCGAGACGCCGACGGCTTTCTTGTGCTTTCCCTGAGAGAGTGTACACAGGAGGTTTATCACCTGGGACAATCGGTGTTAATGTTTCGTAGAAAAGAAAGGAGCGTGAGTACCTTGGGTTTGTTACTGTGTTTGGGTGAGGCAGCGATGATCTGCTGAGGTTTTTTGGCGGCAGGACAGTCCAGAGGAAACATCCACGTTTTCTTTGACCTTCAGCAGGTTAATAACCGTCTGATCAGCGGCGATTTCTGAAGACAAGGAACACGCACAACATCAGAAAACGCCAACATCCATGTCTGCTGGACACACATGTGGCCTTCGAGCATGTCTGACCTCTTGACGAAAACATTGCTGATGCATCCAGTGAGGTTGCTGAGGGTTTGGTGTGCGTTCCTCCCAGGAAGGTGCTTCCTCCCCAGGTAACGCAGCTCTGCTCCGGAAACCATCGGTTTGCACTTTCCAGCACGTCATCCATGTACAGACGTGTCTCTGAGGAGTGAGCGCCCACGTGTCAGTATTATGAAAGTTCTACACATCAGTGTTGTGAGACTTAACCACAGCCGTCTCCTACCCGCTCATATCGTTGTAGATCGCAACGTAGTGACTGTTGTCGTCGTTGTAGGTCTTATCTGTCTTGACCTCGCTGTTGCCGACTCGCACCACGACTTGACCATTCTGCAAGAATGCCTGCAGAACGCCTTCCTGCAGACACGACACGACAGGAGTGTGTGTGAGAGGTGACAGAAGAGGACGGTTGGAAGCTAACAGAGAGAACCGAGCAGTTTCCTGACCTCATCTTTTGTGGTAGAACATGAGTCCCTCCTTCTGATCAGTCCTGAAGCCGAAGCCGGCGTAGAAGTTTTTGCGGAGGCTGGCGGGGTTTGTGAGATTAAACTCCAGGTAGCTCTGACCACTGAAGTAAAGCCCTCACGAGGCACCTGCACAGACACACACACACACACCAGGCCAACCGCATTACTTTCTTGCTCTTCTGTGATTAAACTGTACACCACCAAGTTACCCCCGTTCACACTGGGGAAAAAAATCTGGCTAAAGCGGGATTCGGGCCTATCCAGAATGTTTTTTTTCTGAGTGTGAACACCTGGAATCCAGCTGTATCTAGTTTGATTTTTAATCCGGCTAGATCCACCCACGAGAGGTGATCTAGCCGGATCGGCTCAAATGTGGCTCAGGTGTGAACGCAAATGGTGCGAGCGAATCCGGCTAGCGACATGCTACTTCAGGTTCACGGGGCCACGAGGACAGCAAACACGCTGATGAAGCCGGATTGAGTGCGGACACAAGTGTGTGCTAGCCAGATTTGAAAATAGGTCTGAACGCATCCAGCTTAAAGGCTGTCTGGGCTCAATCCTACTCTAGCTGGAATGACTTTCTCCAGTGTGAACGGGGCCAAAGAGTGAACAGCACATGAAGAGAAGGAGCGGATAGGAGCTGCAGATCAGCCAAACAGTCCGCTGAATGTGTGTCATGTGACTCCAAAGTGGCATCATAGCTGTGTGATCTTCCATGTGCTCTCTTACCAGCAGGTCACTGTCACAGCCGAAGCTGATTCCAGAGCTCCTCATCCTCTTCAGGTCGATGTGAGAGCTCTAGCCTTCACATTCCTGAAGCAGCCCGTCACTGAGCCAGCTTTGGAAACACTGTCCTCAACCTGCAGGGGGACAAAGACTGCGTAAAAATACCTGACAGACAGAGAGACAGACAGAGCACGACGGCCAGAGAGACAGAGGGACAGAGAGACAGAGACAGAGAGACAGATGGACGGACAGACAGAGACAGAACAGAGGGACAGATGGACGGACAGACATGACAGCTGTGCAGTGTGAAGTATCTTTCAGCTGTGGCGTCCCCCCAAGCTTGTAAAGAATCAAAACAATGAGCTACAAGGTGCTAAACAGGAAAACAATCTTTACTTGTGCCCACTCAGTGCTGTGGTGCTGTTATAAGAAGCAGTGTGATACGCACTTCTGGGGCATCTTGTCCTTAGGTACTCCTCCCAGGTAGTAGCTGTGGAGGAAGGGAGGAATCTTCTCTGTTGTGAGGTGTGGTCGGAACTGACTTTGGCGGTTGTTCCTCACCACAAACGCTCTGAGCTTGAACGCATGATGAAAATCTCCAGCTGCACAGAGACAGATAGGATAACATGGCACACAGGGTTAGGAAAGCTTTCAAATGGACACTAAGCCAGGCAGAGGCAGACAGAAGTGGCACACTCACACTTTTGGACTCTGCGTCGCTGACTGTCAGCTCCTCTAACGCCGCTTCCTTAGGCTGCAGCTCCTGCAGAGACCCGCTGAAGTCGTAGAAGACTTTCAGTTTGCCCTCAGAGCACGGCCAGACACAGGAACTGGTCCTGAAGGAGGAGGGGGGCGCAGGGAGGAAACTCTGAGCACGCCAAACAAACAGCATACAGAAACAACTGCAGTTGGAGATGTTGTCTTTACCCCATTCAGCAGCAGCAGCAGTATTCCTCTGTGTGACAGCAGTTTAACTTCCTGTTCGAAGCGCTGCCGTGACATTGTTGTATCGCTGAACGTGATCTCAGCAAAGCCGGTGCCGTCAAAATACGCTGCGTCGTTCACCCAGGCCTGCGTCAGCGCCGGCTTGGACCTGTTTTGTTTTTTTTTTAACACAACTTTCATCACTCAGTGGATCAAAACATCAGGATGAAGGACCAGGATGGAATGACACTGACCTGCTGCAAGGTCTGTCCTCCGTGGTGTTCAGGTTGAAGACATTTTCAAAGTTGTACAGACTGATCACCTCCTCGTTCAGCGTGTCCAGCTCGATGCAGCCCTTAAAGCTTTCCAGTGCGAGTTCAGGAGGAGGCTAAAACCAAACAGAGTCAGTTCAGAAGGTTCGCTGTGGATTTAAAGGTGCCTGGTGGTGTGGGGTCTACTCTGAGATTAGAGATCTGTGAAGTGAAGCTGACATCGATGGCACGCTGCCGCCTTTTCCTTTTTTTTTTCCACTCTGCATTTGTAAATGCGGATGCTCTGGCAGCAGCACTTACGGTGAAGGTGTCCGGGTATCCTCCCACATAGAAGACGGTGTCTTCAGTCAACAGGTTGAGCAGCCCCTGCTCTCCTTTAGCTTCCTGTTTAGCTTTGGTGACTCTCTGGGTTCCCTCACTGGCTTCAGAAGACATGGACATGTAACCGTACTGCAGGATCCTGCAGTCACACGGACAGACGGTTAGATACAAAACATCCTGGGATAAAAGCATGAAAGCAGACCAGCAGTACTCCGACTTCATTAGTGGGCTTCACCTCTCCAGCACAACGTTGTTGAAGTTTCCATTTGACTTGACGTCTTCCTCCATCATCACCTTTGCAGTTTGTCCTCCGACGTTGAAGTACCAGCGCAGTCTCTTGCCCTCCAGCGCCATCCCCAGGAACTCCTTGTCGGGCTACAAACACCACGGCATTGTCAAGGGTGTAGAATACAGACACGACACAGAGTGTAGCCGCAGCGATGCTTACGTTCTTGTTGCCGAGGTAAAGACAAACTGTTGGGGGACGTCGTCCTGCCGCCTGGCTCTCGTGGCCTCCGGCAGTGTGACGTAGAATTTGAGTGAGGTGTAGGCAGCCAGGTCGGCCAGGTTAGATGGAGTACGGACCTGAACTGCAGACTTTCCATTAAACTTGACCGACACGCTCACCTGGATTTCACAAAAAGAGTCATCGATTAATGTTAGCAGGGAAGGGAGAGTGAAGGGAGGGAAGTATGAGCGCCTACACACCTTGCTGGCGGCGTTGCGCGCCTGCTTTATGAGCTGCCGGATGCGGCTGATGCTCTCGGAGATGTTAGGCATCTGGGCGGAGTGGTTCTGCAGCTCGTCCAGTTTCTGGATGAGCGTAGGGATCGCTTCACCCAGCTTGTGCACTGTCGAGAGACATCACGGCGTACAGAGGGATCACATTCACAAAGAAACAGACGAAACCTCTGCGGCGAGGTGCTCGCGAGCTCCTACCAGTGCTGTTGGCGTCCATCAGAGCGCTGTTGATGTCACTGTTGGTGGCGTTGGCGTCCCCGTAGGTCTTCTGCCATTGGTCCAGCTGCTCTTTGATGGGGCGCAGGGCGTCGTTGACCTTTGTGGCCGTGGTGTTCGCCAGATCAGCCGCTCGCTTCGCCTCATTGATCGCCTGACTCGCATCTGATCAGCACAGAGAAGGATGAAACTCAGTAAATGATGTGTTTAGAGCCTCACGGCAGGTTTTCTGTGTGGATCTGCGTACTGGAGGTGAAGTTGAGGTTATTTTGAACCGCTTCCAGGTCCTTCATCAGTTGAACCTGTTTGTTTTTGGCATCACCCAGTCGCTTCTTGGCGTCTTCCACCTGAGGCTTCAGGTCTGTGAGGCAGAAACACACATTTTAATGTGACCCAAACTGAAGATCTGAACCCTACCAGCTGTTTCTACACGACGTGTGAAGATGTGTGTTCACCATTGTTCAGTTCGTTATCCAGCTTTTTAACGTCATCCTTCAGCTCGATGCTGTGGTTCCTCAGAGAATCGGCCATCTGGCTGAAGTCCTGATTCTTTAAATTCTACAAAAAACACAAAAACATTACACGCTGTGCACAAACAATACATTTTTTTTGCGTGTGTGTGACCTGTACCTCTGCAGTGCTGTTGGCGGCCTTTTCAGCCATCCTGGCAGCCTCCTCTGCCTCCTTGATCTGGTTGATAATCTTGTTGTAAGCTTGAGTTACATCTATGAATCCGTCCTTCTTTGTTTCTGAAACCAAACTGCAGACAGAGGTTTGAGTTCTCGGCAGTGCAGCCTGTTTCTCAGCCTACTGTCAGAGTGTATAATAATAATAACCTGTGTCTTACCTGGACAGGTTCATGGCCAAATTGTTCAGCATCTCAGCGTGTTTCTCTGCTTTCTCCACCAGCGGGATCTTAGATTCAGTCCAAGCAAAATCCTGCACCTTCTTTGCCAAAGGCCCCCTGGCGCCGTCCAGCTGGGCCGCCAAGCGCTCGTACTCCTGAAACAAGGCAAAGACATCAGAGGCGAACACTTCAGTCACTCCAATGGCCACTCCACCCCACAGAGATCCATGTTCAAGCATCCAAACATGTTCACAGCCTCATTTCAGGTGTGTTTCTGTTGTTCTGACCTCTTTGTGTTCGTGCATTGGGGACACCAGGTGGTTGACCTGAGTAATATCATCCTCTGCCATGCTGAGCAGGTCGTTCACCTCCTTCTGTTTGGACAGCAGGTCTTGTATCCTCCTCTGTTGGACAGAGTGGTCACATATCAGATCTGCTTCACTGCTCACATGTGGATTCCTCTTTAATTAAACTCACATTATTGTCCTCCAGGGTCTTCTTGTTAGCGTTGTTGATCTCCGTGGCTCTGGCCGTGTTGTTCACGGCTCCGTTCAGGGCGTCTCGCAGGTCCATCATTCCGGAGTGGAAGCGGGTGAGACGGTCTCGAATCATCCTCACCGTGTCGTTGTTGTTTTGTTGCAGAGCTGCAAGCTCATTGGTAACACGGGCCAACACTAACGGGAGACACAGAGACAGATTGAGCCCTCAGTCACTGCAGGAACGCTTCTCTCAGATTAATGTCCACAGACGTACACTTCTTCGCCGCCTCCTTCTCTTTCTCGGCCAGCTTCGTCTGTCCCACGCAGCTTCTGCCCCTCATCTCCCTCAGCAACGCCTGCACCTCCCTTAACATCCTCTCTCTATCTTCAGTGTCCTGCTCCGATTCCGTGTCGTTCTGCAAGGACCGGTTCACCATCAGGATGATGTCTGTGCAAAGAATCATGCATCAAAAAACAATTTAACATACTTTAAATATGAGTCTATTTTTGTGCTAATGTCCAGGTCTGGTTACCATTTATGTTCATGGTCAAGTTGTTGAGGTGTGCCAGCACGTCTTCTGCCCTCTGGTGTGTGTTTGTGGTACTGTCATGCAGGCCCCCCACCCTGTCAGTCATTGCTTCCACCTAAAAAAACAACACAACAGGTGAGCACCCTCAGACACACGTCACTAGGATGCCACACAAACACCAAGCTGAGGCTTCTCACTTTGTTCTGCAGCTCATCAATGTCGTCATTGATATTCATGATCTCGGCTTCCAGCATGTCGGCTCGACCCCTGCTGACATCCAGCGTGGTGTTGTAGTTTAGGATGTTACGCTGCAATCGTAGGAGGTTTTAATTGAACAGATATCTGCTGACAACACACTGCGCAGTTTACTTATGTTGTGTGTTTGTAAACTCACAGAGACGTCCTCCATAGACTTGTTGAGGTTGTGCAGCTGAGCCCAGGCCATGGAGCTGGCGTTGAGATTTTTCAGCTGTTTGTTCACTGAGTGGAATTCGTCGTCCATCCTTTCCAGATCGTCCAGAAGGACGATGACGCAGCTGTCACAAGCTGCAGGGAATTTTTAAGAAACAAAATTCAGCCTCTTTTAAACCTGTTTTAAATGTCTCCCCTCAGACGCGGGTCACTCACGTTCACAGTGCATGCTGTGTATCTTCTCAACAGGTACGCTGTACTTTTGAGAGCAGGCGTCACACTGTTTTCCCGTCATCCCGTCAGGACAGCGGCACTCGCCTGTGCGAGGGTCACAGCGGCCGCCTCTGCAGTCACACTCTGCAGGGAACAGAGTTTTAAATCCAGTGATATGAACATGGGCTGATTTTAATATGAAGCTTTTTATATAACAGAATATAGAAAAATGCAGCCCATTTTCCGGACATCACTCACTCTTGCATCCATGGGGTCCGTAGTCCCAGTGTCCAGGAGCACACTGCCTGCAACTCGGCCCGTTGACGCCAGGCTGACAGGCACACTGACCACTCTGAGGATCGCACGGCTGAACGAGGGCCGCCGAGGCGTCACAGTCACACTGACGGCATCCAGAGCATGAGTCAAAGCCGAACGAGCCATCCTGCGGATACCAGCGTGACACATTCAAGTACTGTTTTGTAAATCTTAAAAATATATTTAAAAAAACAAAATTTTAAAAAAACAGTAAAAAGCAGCTCTAACCTTGCAGCGGTCACAGCGTGTTCCAGTGACTCCTGGTTTACAGCGACACTGCCCGGTGTGAGGGTCACATGACTCGGTTCCACATGGAGAACAGTTGCATCCTGCGGCAACAAGAACCAGGATAATTGTTAAGTAACTAAACCCTGTAGAGGTTGTCAGTTTATTCTGTGTGAAACTCACTGGTGCAGTTTTTGGCGTTGATGGCGTCGCCGTAGTAACCAGGGGCGCAGATGTCACAGTGAGGTCCGGCTGTGTCGTGCATGCAGCTGAGACACTCCCCGGTCAGCGGGTGACAGTCGGTGAACAGCATGTTGGGGTCTGTGTTGCCGTGGCAATGGCACGGCTGGCATCTGCTCCCGAGAACCATTGGGTTGCCGTAGAAACCAGGGGCGCACCTGTTAAAGCGAGGCCTTACTTAATAACATGCATCTATCGTATGCATCGTCTGTTCTTATCCTGTAATAAAAGTTGTAACACAACGTTTCCTGTGTGCGTGTGTTGTGCACCTTTCACAGTGCGGTCCAGCGTAACCCGGCATACACAGACACTGCATCCTGTCGTTTTTCTGCACACAACCCTCAGCAAAGCTACACAGACGGACAGAAAAACGGAGGAATGTGAGGCAGAAGTTTTTAGAAAAGTAGGAAAATAAAAAAACAAAAGAATGAACGGACTTGTTGGACGGGGTCCTCAGAGGGCAGGGACAACTGGAGCACGACACAGCCTGTCCATCCAGACTGTTGTTACCAAGGAAACCACCCTGGCATCTCTCACAGTGGTCACCGGCGGTGTTATGCTGGCAGTTCTGATGGATTAGAAATTAGAATCAGTAAACAGTGCTGGAGGGGTGGGAGAGTGGGGGTACGTGTCTGTTATCAAAGATCCTCACCATGCAGACTCCAGACCCGTCCAGGCACTCATCAGAGTGTCCGTTACAGTTACAGGGAACACATTTCCCCAGGAAGAGGCCGATAGTGTCTCTGTAGTAGCCTGGAGCACATTTCTGCAATCACACAACAGAACAGCTTTCAGGAATGACGGTCCCTGAATGCATCATGTGAGCACACTGATGATTATTAGGCTGTAAAAATGAATAATAAATAAGCTTTATACTGTTGTTAATAATGACCCCACGCCGACTGAACTTCACGTGCTCCGTCTGTCCTCACCTGACAAGAGTCTCCGAGGTAGTTAGCCGGGCACATGCAGATCTCCACGTTGTTGGCGTGGCGTCCGGCGGGCAGCCTCTCTGCTCCTTCCAACACGGCGCCGCGGAGTGACACGGAATGGGCCGACTGAGAGTGGAGGGCTCGGATCTGCAGCGACTCCAGACCGACCAGAACCATCATCAGCTCCTCACGGGACACAGAGTTTCCAGTCTGAGCATGACGGAAGCTTCCCTGTGAGGAGGGGAGGGCCACGCCGGTGAGACTTTTAAAGCACTTTTTTAAGCTGAATAAGGCGGCCATGTATTTTAAAATCCATGGAAAAGGGTTAAACCCTGACATGTTGATGCCAGTCTGTGAGAGCATCTGCTGGCTTGTGCAGCTTCACTTTACCTCCACAATGTGAACTATTCCCAGGTGAGGATCCTCAGGTGAGGAGTATTCTCCCTCCATGAACACCAGCGTCATCTGGTTACCCTGCAGGGAGGAAAAAAAACACGCATGTCACAGCTGCATGTATCATCACGCCATGAAGTGTGTGTGTGTGTGAACAGGATTTTGTATTAACATGTTAAACCAGTGATGAGTGAACCTAGGGATGTCCCGATCCGATCACGTGATCGGAAATCGGGCCCGATTACGTGATCTCAGACTCGATCGGAATCGGACATTACCTCCCGATCAGGACTCAGATATATATTTATTAGTTCTGTCAAAGTTAACGCCTTCTATGCAGGATGTGTCCTGTGGTGTAGGGGTATGTATGACAGTTGCTTTTGGTGTGAGAGGTCCTGGGTTCAAGACCTCAATGAGCTGCTGCATGTGTGAAATCTCCTAGTGTGGTGGCACTGTATCGGCAGATACTCAAAATCAAATCACTCGGACTCAAGGGCAAAAAAGTGAACCTGCAGGTTGGCCTGTGTGCGAGCGTCATCTGATGTGCATGTTCCTTTGTACCTTGAAAATGATGTCGGGCCTGGGGGCTTCTGCAGGCAGAGACAACACGTCGCCTCTCATGGTCTGTGTGTGGAGGCGATACCTCAGGTAACCTCCGTAGGACGAGACCTGGATGAAAGGGGGGGGGGGGGGGGGGGGGGGGGGCACAAGAAACACACAAATAAGAATGAGGCAGAGACATCAGAGCTTCGGCCTCGTCTTAATCCAGACAACAAGGGATTTCATTCTGGCTGCAGAGTGAAAGATAAAATCCCTGAACTGCTGTGAGATCCATGCAGGTAGGGGCAGGCTGACATCTGATGCTGCTTTAAGAGCCGGCTGAATCACACATGAAAGCCTCACGACTCAAACTGCAGACCAAACACTGATCTATCTGCAAACATGTCAGATCAGAGATGCAGGACACCTCTTTGACATGCGTTTGTTTGAAGATGGAGGCATGTGACTCACAGCAGAAACCTTTATGGGAAAATGTGTTAGGAAATAAACAGCAGCCAGTCCTGACTCAGCCTCACCGGCTTTTTGTTAGAAACTCTGTGTTCATGTCTCTGGTCACACAGACCCTTCATTAAATCACAGGGTTTAAAGTTCTAGACGACTTCATGAAGACAAAGTCCTCTCAACTCTCTGCTTGGAGACAGGAGCTTAACTCTTAAAATACATCCTGAAAATCACTGAAAGCCTTCGTCACAGCGAGGTGGGTCAAATATCCACAGAAACGATGATCAAGATCTATCTCAACAATAGAATGTCCCACCATCACAGCTTCCAGACAATCTCCTCTACAAAATGAGGAAAAGCCTTTTATGGAGAGATACATGTAAAAAGGTGTAAATGTATTATCATATAAAATGAAAGCCTTAAAGCTTGTTAACACACAAGTTTGTTAGTTTGTTATTTGCTATAATCCTGTGTCTTCAGTCTGTGGCAGCAGCAGTAAAGCATACAAATGGTTGAGAGGTGGTACCAGCCGTCTCATAGATTCTGAATAAAGAGAAGCTTTTATGATGCAGTCACATCTGTTTCTTTTTTCCTTTAGTCAAATGTTTTGATGAGATTTTGTCTTTTGTTTTTATTTTCTGTCTTAAACCTGCCTGTATAAAGTCTGTAGATATAGCCGATAAAGAGTCTTTCCAACACAAGACTCCAGTGAGCTCAGTTTGTCCGGTCATGCCTGATGTTTTCACAACGTTTTCCAACAGTTGTTGGTCCAAAACTTATCTGCTCATCATCGCTGTCTCTCACCTTGTCTCCCAGGTAAGTCTTGGGTGCGTGCCAGTAGAGGTCTTGGTAGACATCTGGCACGTCGCTGAGGTCGGCCTCCACCAGGTCCTGATCGGGATACACCGCCACCGGTACCTCCTGTCTGTCAGCGCCGAGCAGCACCCAGCCGGTCATGTTCATGATCTGTGAGGACAAAAAGGGAGGAGCACTGAAGCAGAGGTGGACAGAGGTGGGCTTTATTACTTCTCAGACAGAGGGTCAGTAACATTGAATTCTGTTCAGATTAGGGAAGAAAAATAAACAAAAAACATCCCAAAAAAGAAGCAAGAGTCATATTCTGTGTGCAGCACCTCTGTGCGCCTCTTGTCAGAGCTGCGGCAGCGGTCGGTGGCGCCGAAGCAGAAGCAGCTGGTGCAGCCCTTCGGGTTGGTTGGATCCAGGTGGAACGTCCCAACTCTGCACTGATCGCACCGAGCCCCCTGGACGTTCTCCTGCAGAAAAATGGACGCACGTGGCAGGTTAGAAATGGAGGTGAGGGCTTTCAGAAGGACGGGGGAGGAGGGGGGAGGGTTCCTCACCTTGCAGAGACACTGTCCTGTGAAGGAGTTGCACACTTCATCCTCAGTTCCCGCCTCATTACAGTCACACTGCCTACAGTTGGGGTAACCATAGAAACCGGGGGCACAGCGGTCGCACTGGCGTCCGGCGATGTTGTCCCTACACCTGAGAAACACAATCAAGCCGTGTTAGCACCAATCACACAAAAAGCAAGAAGTACCAAGTGTCCTCGAGCCGTCTCTCACACATGACCGACGTATTTTGAAATATTTTGACACACTGGCAGCTGACTGCATGAAACCTGTGTGTAAATGATAAGAGCCTGAAGGCAGCAGCTTCACATCTTCATCTTGTCTGGACAGAGCTGGCACATTCCTGATAGTGTTTGTGATTTTACATATTCTGAACGTCCTGATACTTGAGACCAAACATGGAGGACAAAGACAGGAGTGTGTGTTCTGTCAGCTGCAGTCGTTGGATTTCTTTGCAAGCTGTGTTTTCTCAGCCTGATGAAGGTGACCTTTTCTGAGTTTAAGGGCAGTGAAGCAGAGTAAATAGTGTCCCACCAGATGATTATTTTAACCTGTTCATGTATCCTATAATGGAATTTCTCTGGAAGCTACTAAAAACATTGCAGCTTCCAGAGAATTTCCAACACAGACAAGTTGGCACAAACTGCTGATTGAACACTCAGCCGTTCAGCCCAGAGAGAGTCAGAGCCAAAAACATTTAAGAGTTCATATCACATGGGAAGCAGAGGATGATCTGTGACCTCGTGTCATTACCTGCATTGTCCGCTGAGCGTGTTGCAGCTGACGTCAGGTGAGATGACGCCGGGCAGAGAGCAGTTGCAGACCTCGCACCCGACCAACGGGTGGCAGCCGAACGTCAGAGGCTCGCACTCGGTGCACTCTGGGCGCATCGTCCTCGGAGGACAGATGCAGTCACCCGTCACCGGCTCACACAGCCGGGTGCCGCAGTTACACGCTGCAGAGGAGACGAGAAAGGAACGAGTTAGCAAAAAACAAACGTTTTCCACCTGAAACTGAACCGTCCGAAACTCACGTCTGCAGTTGGGGAATCCCCAGAAGCCCGTGGCGCACATGGAGCAGTCCCGTCCAATCACGTTGGGCCTGCAGCGGCACTGACCGCCGAACTGCTCGCAGGTGTCGCTGTCGGCTCCGACCTCGTGGCAGGCGCAGGGCAGCGCCCCGTTGTTGAAGAAAGCGGAGAGAGAAACCGCCGAGCTGAGGCAGAACGGAGAAGCGGAGGACGGACTGGAAAGATGGGAGATTAGAGAATTAGAGAACAGATCATTAAATGCAAACTGCAGCAGATGTTCTGACTATGATACTGACTTTATGTAAAAGCTGTTTTGTCCACAGTTGCTGATGAAGTCATATGATTTGTCCAGAGGCTCCTCGTTCAGGTAGCTGGAGCTGTAGCTGGACTCAGGGACGACCAGCACGTAGTCCTGATGAGACACGGAGGAGTAAAATCTCTGATTTGTCTGAAGACACAACAACTGTCTGGGCAGTAACACGTACCAGCCACAGTGTCTTCTGATCAGGGATCTGCACGGTGAGGAAGATCTCGTGGTCCGTCACGTCCAGGATGATCTGATTCTCAGACACCAGTACGTTTCGGCAGCCATAAGCATGGGGACAGAAGGAGGCATTGGCGTGACCTGGAGCACAAAACATGAAACGCGTTCTTCCATTTTGTTGCATGTAAGTGATGAAATGAGTCATTTTTTCAGTAACAGTTTTTTTACCTTGCCAGATTCTTCCCCCATTGACATAGACCTGCACAGGATAAGTGGGATGAAGAGGCTGGTGATAGTGGAGGATGAAGACGTAACGGCCCAGAGTGTGGACACGTGTGGAGTACACCGCTGCATTCTGGGTATAAAAGGAAATGAAAAAAGACTTCATGGGCAGTTAAGATGAGAAAATATCAATAAAAATGATCATCAGGTTCATCATCATCATCATCATCATCATCATCATCAGGGTGTCCATACCTGTGCAGAGTCCAGCCGGACATGGTCGCTGCTATCTGCTCCGTGGGGAGGTCTGTCTCCTCTTGACCAGGCCAGCCCGTCTCCCCGGTGGTGGTCCGGCAGAGGAGGAGCTGCAGCAGGAGAGGCCAGGATGGGCTCCTCGTGCATGGATGAGCTTTGACCCTCCTTCAGGACCAGAGAATTTGATGGGGTCTGGAAGCGTGAGGGGATGCAGGAGGAACTGAAGGGAAGAGGCGTAGGAAGATCTTTAATCATTCAAATAAATGTGTTTCTTTACATATGAGGATAAACGTGACGCTACCTGTCAGGTGAGAACTGTCCGTGAGTGCTGATGCAGTGGACTTTGGGTTCAATGGACTCCATGGTGAACTGGTCCTTCGGCACCAGGTAGACTTTGTGCTAAGAACAATAACAAATTATATTAAATCACCTTTATTTAAAGCTCTCTGACCATGTGACCTCTCAGTCTAGTCATGTGACTCTCACCAGGAAGAAGTTGGCGCGCTGGGAGATGAGCTGGATCTCTGTGTTGGTGGGAAGGGAGAAGACTGACACTCTGTTCCACTCGTCGACGGCCACGGCTCGACACAGGAAGCTGCACAAACACACACATGATGAAGAGCCGCTGACACACAATGAGGCTCAGACAGTGAAGGTAAACTGAGCCAAACCGAGAGGCGGGCAGAGGTCACATCCTGCCGTCGTTCACCTCAGCGGCTTCACAGTAACAGTGAGTGCCGGCTCTTGCCTGTATTTGCAGTGCAGCAGGGTGACGTGATGCTGCTGTGACCGCGCTCCCGGCACGTTGACGCTGACAGACAGAGTTTGCGGCACCTCTTCTTCGCTGGAGTACTCGACCACCAGAACGTGGTCACCCGGAGACGACAGGCGGCTCCGCAGCTCCACGTTTATCTGCATCCGAAAAAAGATTTTTATTTAACCGCTGCTCAGTTTTAGGATAATTTTCTGAACCATCTTCTTGTTGCTCTTACATCGTAGCCGCTGCACACAGCCATGTCAGGATGACGTGGGGTAACCTTCTCAGTTGGGCAGGGACGTGGCAGGTGGTTGTCATGGCGGCAGCTGGCATCGTTGCCGGAGATGGAAGGGAAGGAGTCCAGAGACAGATACCTGTACTGCAGACAGCTGAACAAACACAGACAGATGCTCAGAGAGGACAAGCAGGGAAACAAAACACGGCTATTTCTGTTCTTTGGATGGTTTAAGTGACAAATAAACAAGCATATTTACTTCTGGCTGGCCTCAGGGGCAGAACTATAGGTGCAGGGTTCAGTGACTTTGATCTGTAGGATGGGAGCTTCATAGTAGGCGCTGGGCAGCAGGACCAGGTAATCCTGAGGGTCAAACACAGGCAGGATAATATTATTATTTGGCCTGGAACATCATAATATGGATTAAAAATGTCCTGTGTGTTGTGTGTCTGTCTCACCAGCAGTATTCCCTCGGCCTCTATAACCACAGTCCAGCTTCCTGGGTTCAGCACGAAAGGCTCCACAAAGTTGTTCTGGGGAACGTTGACAAACGTCGGCTCCACGCTGGGAGCGAAGACGATCTGTTTGGACTGTTCCGAACCTTCAACCCAAACCACACACACGTTAAAAACATATCACAAAAAACACACACAAGACAATATACACAGGTAAACACTTAATGACAACACCAGCTGTAACCATGACGATACACACATCATTCACACTGATGCTCCGGTGATGGGTGGAGACCTACCTCTGCGGTTGACCTGATAGGCTGTTATTTTACCGCTGGAGGTGGCGCCCTCAGAGTTTACATATCTGAGGATGAAACGAGTCAGATAGACGTCTGCCTCGCTCACATAAACCTGAAGCTTCACTGCCGTCTACAAGGTCCAAAGGGAGAGGAGGGAAAGAGGGAGGTTTGGACGGGCAGAAGAGGTCAATTTATATCCTTAAATCCCTGAAATCTGATCTGTGGCCCTGAAGAGCGAGAGCAGAGGCTGCCACCACACACACACAGACACACACAGACACACACAGACACACACCCCTCCACCATCTGTCTGATCTGACAGATACATAAAGAGAAAGAAGCAAGTAGAAGACATTCCTCCTTCACCGCTTCCGATAATGGAGGAGGAAGAAAAGCAGCATTTTTTTTTATC
The DNA here is from genome assembly GCF_900634625.1 of Parambassis ranga. Taxonomy (NCBI): domain Eukaryota; kingdom Metazoa; phylum Chordata; class Actinopteri; family Ambassidae; genus Parambassis; species Parambassis ranga. The sequence goes on along the minus strand of NC_041028.1, from coordinate 1,558,193 downwards.
CCCTCACAACACTTACAGTTCCCACAGAAGTAGTTCCCGCTGTCATCTATGATCGACACCCTGCCCAGAACATCCGAACCCCCCCAGCTGGCATAGCGCAGCACCACATGGAAGAGGTCTGGAGAGCTGACTGACACCGAAACCAGAACCTTGGACTGCCGAAGGGAGCGGCGAGCAAGGCAGCAGGCGGCAAGGAAGAAAAGAGAGGAAACATAAGGAGGAAAGGAAAGAGAAGTGAGACGGATGAAGGTGGAGATGCAGAGAAGGTAAGAACCACCAACACCAAGCCAAAGCAAAGACCTTAACACCATCACCAACACATTTTCCTGTGGCTTTTACTTTTCAGCACAAACTTTTGTGGATGTTAGAAACTTTAAATGTTTAACACGCATGCAGAGATGTATATATGTGCTGAAAAGTACTTCTACCAAAGAGGAAACAATCTGTTTCATGCAACGTAAGCGTAAAAGACGGGCCACAGTCACAGAATTATCTAACATAAACACAGCATTTTTAAAACAAACAAACATGAAAACAAGTCTCTTAAATGACAGTAAATAGGATCTAAATGAAGTCTATACATGTATGATTCATATAAATGAGGTTTGTTTGGGGTTTTAAGGTCAAATGTGCAAAGTTCCTACCTGTATTGGAGACATCTGAGCGAAGCCTCTCCAGCTGAAGTTGGGAAACTCCAACTGGCTGTAGCCGAATCGCACCGGCCGGCCGTCCAGCATGGTTCCCTCCTCAATCTCAAACTTGAGGTGATGGAGGTCCGGGAAGTAATGATCAGGACGAGGCCTGGTGATGCAGAGAAAGAAGTTATTAGAAAGTTACTTTCTGTCACATAAATTAATATTTACACATGGAAGAATTTGACCACTGGAGTGGGGCTGATTCATGAATTTGAATCTAAAAAACAGAGAAAAAGGCAAATCTGAGTTCCTCTCAGATCTGTCAGACTCACAGGTTACACTTCAGTCCCTCCACGTTGGGTCTGCAGCGACACTGGCCGTTCCTCTCTCCACAGGATTGACCTGCCGAGCCGCCGATGTCACACTGGCAACCTGAACACACACACACGCAAGCTAAACATCCGAGGTTCTCTCCAAAGGAGACGCCTGACACACAGACTAAACAGCTGGTTACCCTGGCATCCGAAGTAGCTGTGCTCCTGCAGGTTGTAGTAGCCGTCTTTGCAGGTGGAGCAGGTCCCGCTGCAGGCGTTGGGCTTACAGTGACACTGACCGCTCTCCTGTCACAAACCACAGATTTTTAATATTAACATAAAAAAAGAACGAGCAGCACTCACAAAGGAAGAGGAACACCGGCTCACCTGCGTGCACTCCGCCACGCCGCTCATCGTCCCTGCGATGTTACACTCACAGTCTACAGGAGGACAGACAGACTTTAGCTTCTGCTGTGTGTGTGTGTGTGTGTGTGTGTGTGTGTGTGTGTGTGTGTGTGTGTCTTACTGGAGCATCCTTCAGGAGTGTCTGGAGAGAGGTTCCAGTACAGAGGTTTACATTTGTCACAAGCAGGACCCTCTACATGACGACGGCACTCACACTGACCCTGAGGGAATGATTGACAGGAGGATGAACCAATGACTGGTCACTTACCGTGTACAAAGTGATGACTCCAGGAGTACGACGCAAACATTTTGTGATGTACAGTGTGTTACTGGTGATAAATAAAATCTGTCCAAAGTCGTGGCTGCAGCGGACACTCAGACCCAGCTTTGTTATTTCATTTCATTTTGTCACTGTTCTTTTTCCATTCATGGCTCTGATTTTATCAAAGCTCTTATTTTGATCCAATCTAATCAAATCTGTGATAAAGAAACTTAAACCGAAGACTTACCACTGGCGGCTGAACCACATACTGAACAGAACCAGCAGGGTGACAAGTTCCAGCTGACAAAGAAAAACAAAACATCCCGTCAATGAATGTCCCTGTAGAACTGAAGGTTACATATAGATGACTTGAAGTAAATTCTTAAACTGTTTGATTCGTTTTCTCCAAAAACATTCTCTTTATATACAAAGTTGAAGTTAACTAGACACACACGGGCTGCCACAGGACTGTGTGTTTTCACTCTATAGATGACCAAATGTTTTAATACAAAGGTCCACCTGTGTGTTATGGACAGTTCTGTGTACAGGACGTGAGATTTCACTGATTAAATATCTATATTTTTTATAGCAGGTCAATGTTAGTATTATAATCTGACTAATCTGGCCTCATAAAAATGTAAAAAAGACATTTAATATTCAACAAACTGTTTCTGCCTCAGGCTCCACGTCGGCCATCTGGACATGTGTGTCACCACCTCCATAACAGGCACACAAAAGTCACCTGTGTTTACTCTGTGTGTGTGTGTGTGTGTGTGTTTACCGTGGCAGTTGGGGAAGCCGTAGGAGCCGTGTGCACAGCTGTCACATTTCAGTCCCACAACGTTGGGCGGACACACACACTGTCCCGTCACCTGGTCGCAGCTGGTGTAGCGTGAGCCTTCAGGAGAACAATGGCATGCTGGAGGAAGCACACGGTCAGCTGCCGTTATTGATCTGTGCTGATTGATAAACTGATACATATGGAATTCTGCGTCTTACGCGTGCAGGTCGGGTAGCCATAGTAACCGGGGGCACACTGGTCGCATGATGCGCCGCTGTAATTGGGCCGGCAGTGGCAGTGACCAGACGCAGTGCAGCTGGTGTCCAATGAGGTGCGAGGATCACAGGTGCACTCTGGGAAAAAAAAACACAACAAGTAAATGACCAGGGCTGCAAAAGAGAACTGAGGTGCTCTGATTATTTACATGTAATGCTGCACTGTGGAGTCACTGTGCACCAGCACTGAAACGTTGAACCCTAATAAAGCCTCATAAAATTTAACGAGGCAATGTAACACTTCATAAGAAGGTGCATAAAGCTGAGTGTTTCCAGATGCTCCTCTCCGTCACATCAGATCCTCTCGTTTTTGTGACAGCAGCAGCAACAGATGGATTCCATGAGGCTCTCTGTGCAGTTTTTGTGCGACTGTACCTTGACAGTTGGGGTAGGAGTGGAATCCAGATCTGCACTGCTCACATCGAGGACCCTGAAACTCTGCTCTGCACAGACACCGACCGGACGCGTCGCAGCCTTCAGGCAGAGAGCCGACCGTGCTGCAGCCGCACACTGCAGAGAGACGGGGACAGCCGTGGATATCAACAAACAGTCTGCTTCCTCCTCAGCTGGCAGCTGTTACCTCAATGTGCTAATTACTATCAGAAAATAATTTGTACATTATACAGTGTAGTGTGTATTGCCTGATGCTATCAGCTAGCACAGGTTAGGTCAGGATACCACTGAGCCTGCTGTGTGTTTGCCAAGAAATAATCACTGTGATAAACGGCCTCTTTAACCACCAGTGTCTTCCTCACTGTTCTGTTTGTGCAAACAGACAGACAATAAACGACACTTCAGTGTCTGCGTGGACATTCGAAACATTCAGAGAACTTTAAAGGTGTTTGTGTTTACTCGCCTCGCCGGCTGAAGCAGAGGTGTGAATGGAGAACTATTTACAGTGATTAGCACAGCTGAGTGGAATGCTGTTTGCACAGGAGTGTGTGTGTGTGTGAGGTTACTCCTGGGTGGTAAACTAAACCTGTATAAACAAACAAACTGATAAATAAAGTGTCTGGAATTCCTGACTGTGTTTGGATATTTTTGTCTGAGTGTGAAACAAACGTGACGCGATCCACACAAGATCAAGTTGTGGTCATTCAACCACGACTGCAGTCGTACTTATTAGCTTAAATTAATGCAGTGTAAAGTTATATATATGTATTTATATAGAACAGTTTTTGGAATAAAACCTGATGAACACACGACAGTTTTAGGTTCTTTAAGTGTTAAGTTTAAGTTTAAGTTTTAAGTTTACTGGCATTTTAACGTAATCATACATACATATGTTCTCCTAATAATAACAATTTATAATTTAGAATATTTTTCTCGTTTCCCCCCCTAAAACAGTTTGGACCTCCTGGAGAAGTTTTAAGTCACTGTGAAAGCCTCTAGTTTAGATGCATCCGGATCGTGTTGGACTCATATTTCAGTCGAACCGCACTAACAGAGCAAAGACACCAGAGTTTGTTCTGAATGAAACATATGTACCTGTGACGCCTGAAGACACCTCACGTTGTGTAACAAAAATTGTTCTGGAAAGTGCATTACAACATGTTCTGCCTCTCCAATCATACTGTGGGTTTTAAAGATGCCGGCTAAGAGAAAACTCAGCGTCTAGTTTGATGTCCTCAGAAGTAAAAATGCTGCGAGTTCTGGAAAATAATGTCCATCTTGTAAAACGATCACTGTATTCTAACGCGTCTCACCCTGACAGTTGAGTCCATGGAAGCCCGGAGCGCAGGTGTCGCAGTGGTCGCCGGTGAAACCTGGCTTACAGACGCAGGTTCGGGTTCGAGGGTCGGGCCTGCATGAGTTATCCACTGTCCCAGCTGCACTGCACTCACAGTCTGGGATGAAAAGAGACACATGCATCTGATCAGAGGTTCCAAGCTGCTTATCACATTCCAAAGATTTTCCCAAAACTCCCTCAAACATCTGAGCTGCACCGAAACCGGCAGCTAATCAACAGGTGGACGGAGGACATGGGAAAATCCACACAGAATATGCAAACACCAGTCGAGGTCAGACTCACTGATGATCTCTCCAGCTGGTTTGGCTTCGCCGTTGTTGTTGTTGTTGGTGGGATAGGTGGGGATGGCTGATGGAGACAGACAGACGAAGGTCAGACAAACAGGACAAATGTATTTGGACACGTGAGTCTTTGGTCGTAACTCACGGTAACACTCAGGGAAGTTGATGAAGCCGCTGGCGCAGGAGTCGCAGTTCTCCCCGGTGTAGTTGGGTTTGCAGAAGCAGCGGCCGGTCAGATCCTCACAGGTGCCATCGGTGAACTCGGACCGACAGTCACAGGCTTCAGGCAACAGGTGGGGAAAGAGGAAGAGGACGATGAGACCTATGTTGCGTGTTCCAGGTTAGTGTTTGATAATCAGACAGCTGTGACTCACGTGCACAGGCCAGCGGTGAGTCGATGGAGTGGTCAGGTGACCTGTAGTAGGTGGGGATGCAGCGCTCGCAGTTGACTCCTGTGGTGTGATGCTGAAAGAGAAAAGCTTCTGTTACATTTGCATCGTCATGGCGTCACGCCACACCTCTCACATCATCACACGTGACTGTAACTGTTCAGTCACCTGACAGTTGAGGCAGACTCCTCCTCCTCTGTAGTGTCCGTGGACGTCGAGGCTGTCTCTCCTCTGATCGACCTCGGGGTCGTAGTAACAGTCGAAGGAGTGACGGTGACAATTACACGCTGAAACGGCACAATACAAGAGTCAAACCACCAATAAACAAACTAATTCAAAGCTATAGGGAGTGAAATGTGTCTCCCCCCCTCCTGGCAGTGAGAGGTATTACACAAACATAGCGTAATACCCACATATTAGGTGAACCGGAGCCGTTCTGGGACAGGCTGTCCGCCTTCTGTTCATGCCAGTGTACCGACACTGGCTGCAGTTCACATTGTACATTAATTCTGGACTCTCAGAAGAGCGCCCCCTATCAAACAGGAAGTTCTGGATGAAGTGGCCACAGAGGACCACACAGTTTGTTTTTCAAAGTTTCCATTTTAGGTGGGATGAGAGATGAGATGAGAAGAAACCAGAAACAGCCCAGCAGTCAGTAAGACGTCCTCTCAGACACTTCAAATGCAGCTGCTGCTGTGAAGCTGCTTCCTCTGACAGGTGCTCATTACACACTGCAGAGGATCACGTAACATGTTTGTTTCCAAACAAATCAAACTAAAAAACACACTGACATGAGAGAAGCTGTGATTAAACTCCACACAGACCGGATCACGTCCTGCAGGCACATGCGGAGAGAGTCAGTGATCAGACGGTTTGAGGCTCAGGGACATTCTATGAATCATAAAATGTTTATTTCATGTCTGATTACAGTCTGGTGCAGACGTCTTTCAGAGGTTTTTATTCAAAGAGTTAAGAGAGAAGAGAGGATTCTCCACCTGAAACCTGCATTTACACATGTAGAGAGCACAGTGTCTGTAACATCAAACCTCTGCCAACTCATGTTCCTCCCTACATCAGCCATGTGAACATATATGATCCAAGATGTCTTACTGGAAGATAACAGAAAGAGGACGGTGTACTTAAGATGTACACCAGCCCTGACCAACCTCCACACTCCCTACAGAGTCTCAGACACCCTGATAGCGTTCTGCTCTTATCGGACTCTCAGCGCCTGAGAGGTGCCGGCTGGATAAAGCAGCGCTCCTTATCCTGCTGCTCAGATAGTGCCGAGTGCTTTCTCTCACAGTGCAGGCACAGTTCGGTTTTTCCTCACTTGAATTATTCTTGAAAAAGAAATCCACAGAAAAACAGTCTCCCAGGTGATAAACCAGGCCGTTTATTAACCCATTAGGGTGCAAGTTAAAGGAGTGTTCTGAAATGAATGCTGCACTTTAAGGCACCTCATCTCTGCAGTGTGAACAGTCCTGTCCAAGACTAATGTCTCACTGCATCGCTCCCTCTGTCTCTGTACTCGTATCACGCCGACCTTTAGTGACCTTAGTGCCATTGTGTAGTGTCCACGTTGGTCTTTGTTAAATATAACTGCAGCTTTGATAACAGACAGCTCTCTAAATATAACCTGAGGTTTGATAGCGCCGAGTTCACCCCAGAAAATAATCAAATAAGAGTCTTAAACACACAACAGCAGCTTCACTAATGCAAGGACTACTGTCAGAATAAAAGCCCAGGAAGTTGGTGCAATAGACTGTCAAAATAAAAGCCTGTTAAAACCTTATCAGCACTTACAGGCCTTCAGAGGAGGTTCTACCTTTATTGCTCTTTACCTAAGGATTATACCAGACGCTGAGATGTAGGTTTTTAAGTGCCCCTAGCAGCGATCCCAAAACAATTTCTCCACAAATGCCGCAGTCTAGTAACACATAACGTATTTGAAACATGATCATGGAGCAGTCACCGATCAAACCTGCAGAAGGTTATTCATAAAGTGAACAGAAGCCCTGCGGCCCGTTTGTCTGTTCAGCTTCGTTAAATTAAGGCCGACCAGTTCTGTTGAACCAACACATGAAACACATTCCTCTGCAGGGATCAGCGAGTACTGTGTGTGTGTGTGTGCGTGTGTGTGTGTGTGGGTCCATGGTATCGGTGACTGTACTCACGTTCACACTCATTGGCGCTGTACGTGGTGGCCGGTTTCCATGGTAACTGGTTGTATCCAGGGCAGCACTGGTCACAGGACACACCGCAGGTGTTGTGCTGACAGTCACACTGTAACCTGTAAACAACAACAACAGCAGCGTGAGACAAGAAACACACAAACACACAAACACACACACGTGCCGATCTCAGCCCATTGTGTTGTGGGTAAAACATCACCTGAACTTTCCTCAGAAGTTCACATTCCTCTGTGTCTGTATGTTGCCATAAGAGACAAGAGAGACAAACAGGAGAGAACAGACCAGATAAAAGTGGAAATGGACCCCCCCCCCCCACAGCCAACAATGAAAGAGTTAATCTTTCTCCTTCATCGACGGAGGCTGACTTCACCCCGGCTTTTAATCGGATTAGTCTGTAAACCTGTTGCCTGCGGAGTGTGGCCAAAACACGGCGGGGAGGGAGGACAAAAACCCTCTCACTGCTGTTCTCTCATCTCTCTCAGTCCTCTTAACCGGTCAAAGACAGACAAACACCGAGGACTGGAGTCACGGGAGAGAGAGGAGTGATCAAAAGGAAGCAGAGCAGAAACTCTAAAAATATCCCAACGTCTAATAACTGCACAAAAACCTGCAGAAACATCTTCCCAAATATTTTACCGATGGTGTTATAAAAGGGTTTTTGGCTGTTTACAGTCTGAAGGTCTTCTTGGAGGCCGGTCTGGCCTGTGCTGATAACATTTCTGTGTATTGTGTTTCAACAGGCTGATTGTGTTTCCAGCTTTCACCTTTTACTATCTGATTCATTCATTCTCTCTCTCTCTCACACACACACTTGCGTTGTTCCAACCCTCTGGCTCTTCAGAACGTTTTCCTGTCCTCCCTGGAAATCGCCTTCGTTCATGCGTGTTAGGAAACAACTTTCAATGGAGGGTTTCCTCCAAAATTCACTACTTCCTGGTGAGCTGTGGAACCTTATGTGTAACATAAACATCAGAGTTTCTGACGAGTCAAACCTACATACACAGTCCCTCCAGGAGGAGGCGGAGGAGGAGGAGGAGGAGGAGAGTCCAGGTGGTCACTCGCTTTATGTGGGATTAGAATGATTTTATAACATTATGTTAATAAAACACACCCGTACTGACCCAAGTAACATTAATGAAACACTTTTTGATTGATTGATCATTAATACCCCGTTCACACTGGGGAAAAAAATCTGGCTAAAGCTGGTTTCGGGCCTATCCAGATGTGATTTTCCTGAGTGTGAACACCTCGAATCCGGCTGTATCCAGTTTGATTTCAATCCGGCTTGAATCACCCACGAGAGGTGGATCTAGCCGGATTGGCTCAAATGTGGCTCAGGTGTGAACGCGAATGTGGCGAGCGAATCCGGCTAGCGACATGCTACGTCCGGTTCACGGGGCGCGACACGGGACCTACCGCGGCCTGAACGGACTCTGTATAATACGAGGCGCCACCTAGTGGTTTGGAGGACTGCAAACATGCTGGATGAAGCCGGATTGAGTGCGGACACAAGTGTGTGCTAGCCAGATTTGAAAATAGGTCTGAACGCATCCAGCTTAAAGGCTGTCTGGACTCAATCCTACTCTAGCTGGAATGACTTTCTCCAGTGTGAACGGGGCATAACTGATGATGTGTAGAACACTCCAAATCCATGTAAAAAGTAAAAAGAACCACACAATCATGGCGTCTACAACTGATTAATACAGGAGGGGGGTCAGACATGTATACAGAACAGCCGTCTGTGTGGACTTATACTATATAAATGGCTGCACCACCACTAACACTGATTGATGTTCCAGTCTGTTTCTGTGCAGAACAATCTTATGATAAAGTTATAGAATATTATTTTCTGTGATATCAGTTTGTGACCTCTGACCTACCAAAAGTGAGTGTATGAGTGTATTATCCCTGTTCAGACATGTGTACAGACATGTTGTCGCCGGCTGGCTGCTCGGCTCAGTTCACTCTGTTCTGCTCCATTCGGTTTCACTTTGCTGCATCACCTTTGGGTTCCGGGATCACAGCTCGGAGAGGTGAGGCTACATCTGGGCTACTCATTAGCATAGCTGCTGTGTCTGTATATGTAAATGTAACTGATGCTGTGAATGTTGAGAGGAGGCAGACTTTTCCTATGTGTGTCAGTGAAGTAAAGAAAAGGAGGAAGGACGTGAGGTTAAACTGTGTGTGTGTGTGTTTTGACTCTAGAGTATGAACTCTGTTAAAGTGATCTCAAAATGAGACAATAGCTCCACATCGTGCCACAGCTACAGTACGAGCTAACACGAGGAGCTGCACGGCCCTGCGGCTACATGAGGTAAAAATGAAAGCCTTACATGGATTTCACCTTCGGGTGCAGCTGTTTGTCTTCATCACAGATTAGACTGAGCTTCAAAAGACAGACGGTGACTCATCACAGGGTTTTTCACACATAAAAGAATGACGGACGGAAAAAGCACTCACCGAGACACGGAGCCTTTCAAACTGTTTAAAGTACGCTGAGAGTAATATCTCCAGCTGTGATAATTAGTGCATATAAATATGTAATTGTGGTATTTTAAACAGATCTACAGCAATGTGGCTCACATTATTAAACCAAGCTGTTTCTAGTATTCTTCAATAAAGGCTGTTTCATGCAGGCAGGTGTTTGATCAATGGAGACACAGGATGAGGAATTCAAATAAATCCCTCCTGACCTCATCAAGAATTTGGAGATACAGTCTGGATTGTGTCATAGTGAAGGAATGCAGAGCAGTGAGCTCTCCAGGACTTTGTTATACGCTGTTACATGCAGCAGGTGTGTTAAAGGCGGCAGAGTGGAGGTCTGTGGAGCAGGTGACCGAGAGCGCCGACCTGCAGCTGCACGGCGGGAGTGGCGGTTTAAAGGAAACGAAGCACAAGACGCACGATGATGAAGAGAGCAGGGTGACGTAGTGAAGTTATTAACTCTTAGAACACATATCTCTTTTTGTGAAATGGACATCAGCTGTGATGTAGTGTGGCCCAAAGTCAAAATAACCTTATCTATGCAGAGAGTCTGAGGAACAGCTGACAAGTCTTCGAACCACAGCAGAGATCCTGAGCTGCACTAAAAGCAGAGCCACCTGGGTCTCTTCACATCCTGCCAATCACAGCACCAGCTGAAACATGTCCAGGATGTCGGGTCAAAGTGTGTCTCTGTACTGTACTGTACATCATAATGTAACACCATCTCTCCTAAATCACTCAAGAGAGCTGCCACTTTCCACAGATTCCAACAACAAGTCTGTGCGAAGTGTGTGTGTGTGTGTGAGAGAGGAGAAAACGTGGCGACGTTTTTACACGTGTGTACATGCACAGAGAACAAACAGACAGATGTGTGACTGCTGTGTGTGTGTGTTGTTTGTACTATATGACTCATGGGACTTATAAGTGATGACAGCCTATTGTCTAATCCACAGCCTGCAGGTAGTTACACACACACACACACACACAGATCCCATTAAATTAATCACACACTGCCCACTTCCACTTCTCACAGACCTACACTTATCTGGAGATCTTCCCACAGGCCTTTGTATGTAAACATACAATAAAAACAAGCTCCATCTTGTCTTTCTTTCCTCAACAACAAAACTGAATTATTCGGGTAGTTTGTGTGAAGGTTGCAAACTGAAACCACCATCATCATCCTCTTCTCTCGCTCGTTATTCTTCCTCTGTGTTTAAATCAGCAACATTATAAGTCAGACAAATGAAGACAACAAAACCTGCCGTTCCTCTGCTGCTCACCGGCCTAAAGTCCCCCTCAGACCTCCATGTTTAAATGTCTCACTTTACAGGAGGAATAAACATGTTCACGCCACTTTGCGTGACAGACATGGTCTCAGATTACGAGCTTTCTGCACCAGTCCACCTCAGCTTCATGTCCGCTTCACTGCTTTGCTCATATTTGGATTAATCGTGATTCATCACGCCTCAAACCTCATTTCAAAGTTCTACAGTGCAGACACAACAAATGGCAGATGCACACACACACACACACACACACACACACACACACACACACACACACACCGGACCTGCACTTCTGGAAAGGTTTTAGGCCCCTCTGCATTCAGAGGCTTTGCCCCCGTTCATCATCATGTAGCATGGATGTTCCTCATCATTAATGAATGATGGTGCAGCAGAAACCAGAGAATCCAACCAAGACTTCAAATGCAAGTTTTACATTTCTTCTCTTGTTCTGGACATAAATAAACGTCAGGCTCGTTTTCTTTCTTTCTTTTTTTTCCTGCATGTTGCAACAAACCTTGTGTCTTATTTGCATTACAGGTATGCAGGTATATGTCATGATGAGGAGACAGCCACACAACTCAACCACAGCCAGGAGTAATTGAACCCCTCAGAGCAGGCTGGTAGCTCGGGGACATGAATTCTGAAAAGAGCTTATTTCAGAGTGTGTGTTCGAGCAGGTAGACGACTGCAAGTCATCAGAGTATAACATAAATCAGTTTTATAAGCTGCTGTGTTTACCAATATCTCCTCTCAGCACACACACACACTGGCTCCATTAATCCAGTCAAATCCAGTAGGTTTTTGCCACGTGCGTGTTTTTTTCTTACTTGTATGGGTCGTTGGGGTCTTGGGCGTCGCAGGCCTCGGCGTGTCCGTTGCACACGCAGCGTCCTCCGATACTGATATCTTTGATGCTGTAGTAATACTAGAAACACAAAAGGAAAAAAGGTAATTTCAGGAAACCTGGAAAGTGGAATATTTGGAATATTTTGAGTCTTTTAAAGGATTTTATTATTGTGACCAAACACAAGACAAAACATGACAGGACTGGTGGGAGAGTGAAAAGGGGGCTAGTGTGTCTGTGTATGATCATGATGATAATATTAAGTTGTGGGCTGCCTTGCCTCCTGGTTAGTCATGATATATTATGTTTTATAACCTCATTTTACAGGAAAGCTTTGTTTTTACACTCCGCCTCATTTTAATGCCTGGCCGGCTGTTTGCAGCAGGAACAGGAGCCCAGTGCAGTCCTGGTGCATTCAGTCATTTATTTCAGCATCACTTAAAGTCTAAAGAAATCCTTTAAATCACTGTCTAACTCAGTGTGCTGCGTGGCCTCACCCTGCGGGTCACAGTGGGGTCTCGCAGCGCCTTGCCCATCAGGTGACCTAGCAGTGTGTTTGTTCTCAGGAAGCGGAGTTTAATGTTGGTGGCCTTTGTGAACTCTCTCAGCACCGGAGAGTAGGAGAAGTTCATGGCTCCGGGGCGGCCGTTCACCAAAGACACCACAATCTGAGAGAGAGAGAGAGAGAGAGAGGGGAAGGCAGCGTTATCAGCAAACACACAGGTGTGGAAATATAAGCAGCACAGGCAGCGTCACACTCACCTCGCCATTTTCCAGCGGCACTATCCGGGAATATTCGGTGGTGCAGATAACATCATCATCATGGTTAATTCTCTCGATGGTCTGCTGTCCAAAGCGCTCGATACAGTCTCTCTTAGAGGCTACACACACACACACACACACACAGAAAGTCAGAGAAACACAGAGAACAAAGCTTGTAATAAACATGCGTTCCTCCATCTTGTGGCATCTCAATGTGATAATTACAGGGGGTCTGAGTCCTCTTTAAATACACCTCACGGTCGCTCACAGCTCTCTTGTGTAGACCTCAACTAATCATTAGTTTTCATGTTAAAGACAAGAATTTTTCAATATACATAGACATGTTTTTCTGTGGCACAAACATAACTTAAGAAAACACACATTAAAGAGTTGAGGAGAAGTTTTAAAACAGCTTTTAGCTAAAGCTGCTAACTTTAAATTTAAGGTTTCCACACTTCAACAGGATCAAATTTTAGACCTGAAACTGGTCCCTGGTGCTTCAGGCTGCTTCAGGTGACCACCATGCCACATACAGTTCTTACATGTATGACCCACATGTAGACGCTTCTATCTCTTTTAATCAGCTACAACTCAAGTTGAAACCTGCTGGCATTTCTGGAATTCCCCTACAGCCCACCTGAACTGACATCTGCCAAAGCCAAGCAGCAGCTCCATGATGTAAAAGATTCTTAAATATGGTAAGTTATTATTAGGCTATATATTTTATGCTGATGTATGGTACTTCTAGAGTGTAAAAATTAGAAAAAACTTCAACAACGTAAACCGAACTGAACCAAAACCAGTGACCTCAGAACCCCTGATACAAACCGAACAGAGGATTTTATGAACTGTTCCAGCCCTAATATTAACTGTATATATATCAGTGTGCGGCTTCTACTCACAGGCAAAGTACTGCCAAGGCTGGTAGGTCTGTCCAAAGTCGATGGATCTCTCCAGAACCCAGAGATCCGGACGAGGAGAGTTGGCGAATTTAATCAACACGTAGGCCACGTGAAAGAGCTGCGAAGACACAGAGGAGACAACACTTCAAAAATACTGCTACCTCTGGTTGATGTCAGTGGGCGATGTGAAGCATGACAAAGGGAAGAAAAGGAAACCAAGGATGGAACATACAGCAAGTCAGGAGGTGAACGAGGAAAAGCCAGCTGCCGGCCTCTAATAGAACCAATCAGTGACTGCAGTGACCTGTGAAAGTCCGTCTGATCTATTACACCATCTTACATGTTATGTTACTGTCAAAAAGCTGATTCCTGAATCCGTAATGAGCACCAGATGCTCCTCCGCACACGAGCCGGACTCTCTGCTTCCAGCCATTTTTTTCTCCCCTTTGTTTGTCATCCCTCACTCATTTCCTGAAAGGCCCTGAAGCTGCTTAGACGGCTTTCAGCTGTCCGACCTTGAAATCACTCCCCCGGTGAAACAGAACACACTGCAATAACACAATGACGCACATAATAACATTACAAGTAATCACGCCTCTCACCTCCTGTGTGTGTGTGTGTGAGGTGGTGATGATGGATCAGTTTAAGGAACGTGTGTGTTGGTTTGTATTTATGTGTAAATCTGCAGTAAAACTGACAGAAACTCAAATTACTCAAATGCTCGGAGGTTCTGAATGTTCCAGTCCAGACTTCATGGGCCCCACAAGGCTAATGAAAACTCTGCTCGTCAGTGAAGGAGAGTGTGAAGAAAGGAATTTAATTAGCACCGAGCTGTTTAGAAGCAGTTCTTAGTTTGCTGAGCACAGTTTAAGTCTTTCAATTCAGGTTATGGATCAGCGGTCTGTGGGATGGCGCTGACCGGCCCTTCCAGGGGGGGAGGTCATGCAGACAGTCATCAAGTCCTCGTTCAAGCTTTAAGCAATGTGCTGTAGAGTGTGCTAGTCAAACCACGGGCGGTTCTGACCAAGTGAAGTAGGAGTGATGAGGTCAAGAAGAGCGAGTGTTTTCAGCACAAACAGACAAGCTAACTGCTACATGTTAGCTTAGTTCAGCCAATCAGCTGCCAGGTATTCTTGGACCTGTTGTTTCCTAGAGGGCCTCAGGCTGGTGAGTGACTTCATGGAAGTTTCCTTCTGTATTATCACGTGTCCCTTTCTACCTCAGGCTGCACAGACAGACAGGAAAGAAAAGAGAGGACGTGCAACAAAAGTGGATTGCTGGGACTCAGAACAGGCTCTCACTTATCAACATGTACAGGCCAAAGTGAAGTCTTTAAGGACACAATCATGGACAGGTGGACAGTCAGCATGAAGCCCAGAAGACAAATGTGTGCTTGTCCTAAAACATTACAAAGTCCAGCTTTGTTTCACACACACACACACACACACACTCTTAGATCACTGCAGTAAGCCCTGTGGTTTCCTACACTTCCTCTTTTTGACTGACAGCTCTGTCAGAGGTGATGACAACACACCCAGCACACAAACACAAAGACCTGCAACTAATGCTCCCACTCCATCACTGTGGGATGACAGGAGTGTGTTTTTCAGGCTGAGAAATGAGAGACGAGGATGATGGAGGAAGAAGAGAGGGCACGTCATCTTATCTTCATGACACAAGACACTCACGCTCGTCCATTCATCTTTATTTCAACGAAGACTAAGAGAGGAATCGAGTCTCGTTTTCGTATCACTCATCTATCACAGATTTTTGTTCCACCTTTTGAAAACATAGACATGTTTGTAAATGAGTACTGACCTCAGTTATTTCTACCTAAAAGACGGCTGAGGGGTCTGAGAGAGACCTGAAAGCACGGGAAACACAACGTGAGGCCTCTACACGTCCCCCGAGGGGAAAAAGATATTGAAAGAAAAAACCAGGAGCATTCCAGGGTTAAAGTTTGACCCGCTCGGGGAGTAACCTGAAGTTCAGAGCGGACTCTTTGAACCAAAGAAATGTCTAACTGAAAACACACGACGGAACACGCTCTGAGCTGAAACTGAACGGGGACGACCCGGTCAGATTCACAGACAAAAATCAGGCAGAGAGCCTCTGCTCAGGTCACAGCAGATAATGAAGAATGACTTCCACCTTGCATCAGATATATTTAGTCGCTCTCTCTGGCTTTACAGGAGCAGCAGGTCACCTCAGCAGGCAATACATCAAGTGATATCAACACAAACCCATCCTGCCAGGCTTCAGGCTATGAGCTTGTGGCTGAACCTCAGATGGTTTGGACCAATCACAGTAAGAGGTCGGAGATTGTTCACAAACACTTTTTCTTTGGTTTTAGTCAAATTTGAATGCTCATAGTTTCTCCTCTGGACATGCTAACTGCTACCTGCTAGCCAGTGGTGTATTCTAAGAGTAATCGTGAAGCTGCCCCCTGCTGAAAAATCAGCTTGACAAAATGAAATAAAACACAAAATTAAAGCACACTGCCCCCTCTCTCAGCTGACTGTCTCCGGCTCTCGGTGGGAGCCGGTCTGTTGCCTGGTATAAAACACACACACACACACACACACACACACACACGACAAAAGGTTTCGCTGACCCCCTTTTTCCCAGAGCGGACACACACACCTCTGCAGGATTTATGGATTAGTGGCGGCCTCCCAGGTCTGCCTCCCTGAATTGCCTGCAGACCTATCAATCAAACCACCGCTGCCATGGCAACGCGCAGCCAGCAACAGGTCAAAGTATGGAGGTGGAGGAGACCGATGCAGAGAAGGACAGATATGGGTGGAAAGAGGCCGAAGATGAAATGAAAAGAGGTAAAAATAAACTTTACGACTCTTTAAATGACTTTTACCGAAGATATGAGTCAGAGTCGTGGCCGAGCTTTTATCTCTCATCGCTCTGACCTCACAGCGCTGAGCCTTTAAAGTCTTCTGCACATGACAATAAAAGTGCACTCTGTGGGCCACAGAAGAACACAACCATTACAGAACGACTGCACCGAGTCCGCAAGATCATACAGAGACCAGTGACCAGAGGGTCAAATTCAAATGCACCAACCTGCACTCATATACTGTCCATGTGTGTCTGAGGAATGCAGGTGTGTGTGTGTCTGTTTGTGTTTGTGTGTCTGGGCCCCAAGCTGGCTTAATAATTGTACACATTCCTTGGTGGCACCGCATTCCCGGTGCCTCAGGTAACCATGGAGATAAGACAGGAGACGACGCATAACAAAAGGGACAGAAGGACGGATGGAGAGCCGAAGAAAGGAGGGAGGAGACGTGTACAAACACCAGAAGGAGCGAGATAAAGGAGACCTGGAGTGATTTCACAGGACAAGGCAGCAGCTGGATACATTTCTTCTGACTTCAGGGCTGCTGTTGGCTTCCAAAAATAAAATCTAGAGAAGATCTTCGACATATTCATTGGCTGTAAAACAAGCTTAAAAGATGAATCTAATAAATGTGAATAAACTGTAACACACAGAGGACAGAGAGCGACGAACTGAGATCAGATTCAGCTCGATTGTTCGACTTAACTTTATGTGATGCATTCAAGGACCATGGGAAAATTCTTCCAGGACCTACAGTCTTTGGTTTTTTTACTCTAATTTCCCCCTCATTGACTCCTTAAAGGACGAATCCATCCACACAGTGGGTTTAGAGTCCTCCAATCACACCATCTACGTGTCCTGACACCACACAGACAGATGTTCTGGTGTGTGTAGACATGTGTGAGACATTTCTCTACATTAAGCTGGGCGGATGGGCAGATTAATGTGGCGTCTTGAGGCCGTCAAGACAGAGAAAGACTGTGTGTGAGGAATGAAACCAGAGGTGGAGAGACGGGGGAAAGTGACAGGATGATAAGAACCAGCGCTGCAGCTGCATCTGTCAGTATATGAAGGGATTTAAAGGACCTTTCTGTAGTGATGCGGCTCTGCTTAAACAATTTATACAAATCTCACATGCCAGGATTCCTCTGGAGACGGAGATAAAGGCCCCAAAAAAGCCGTCCTCCAGAGGACGAGGATGGTTTATTAATATGTCCAATATGTTTTTTTATTTATGGAAAAATTCCTGCAGGATTGATGATGTTCCCTGTGGAGCTTTTGAAGGGCCAAATTATTTTAGAGGTTTATTTTAAAATGCCCTCAGAATATTTGTGTGATGACATGTGGACTTCTTTAAGAGCTGATGAGACTCAAAGACGAGGTGAGACGAACATGTAAAAGCCCATCACACTGCCTGTAGAGGACTCCGTGCTGGCATTAAGCTTCTCATTCATTCTGTCAGTCAGTGTGTAATCTGTGTCAGATCTGTTGAGCAGCTGCTGTAATCACACACACACAGAGACACACACACACACACACACACACACACACACAGACACACACCCCGATAGTGAAAAGTTGATTTACTCCTTGTACAGTTTATCAGTGTGACTCTCTAGGGGTGTGTGTGTGTGCGTCTGTGTGTGTGTGTGTCTGTGTGTGTGTGTGTGTGTGTGTGTGTGTGTGTGTGTGTCTCTCCCAGAGAGCGGGGTCATTCCTCACATTCCAAGTCAATCTCAGTGTGTCTTCTTCCCCTCACTAATCCTCCCTGAACACGTACTCATCTACACCTTCGTCTCCCTCGTTTACTCACTCACACAAACAGACAAAGACCCACTTCATCCCAATCATCATCATCATCATCTGGGCCCATGGATTGCAGTCCTATTGATCAATCTAGGTCATTGTGTTCTGGAGCTGTTGGTCGTACAGATTTAAGCTTTAATAAGAGTGGAAGCATAAAATATCAAAAGAAAATCTACAAACTTAAAACGGAAAGTTTTTAACACACACATCAGACACTTAAAGACGATCATCGACATCAAGCGCTGAAGGTCTTTTGCTCTGAGGTTGTGTTTAGGAACCAAAGCCACTGTTTGTATCCAACCACAGCAGCCTTCATCCACTGTAACTCGGCTAATATGAGAGCCTGGCTCGCAGTGAAGGCCGAGGTCACAGAGGAGTAGCAAAGACAGGATTCCCCTTTGATTACAGAGCTGAAAAATATTTCTCTCCCTCTCTCTCCCTCTCTCTCTCTCTCTCTCTCTCTCTGGGGGTTCAGGCATCTCTGTCCACTCTTTCTTTGAGGTTGGATTCCTGCTCTGGAGTTCTCTCGGGTTTCATCGAGAACATGTTCTGACAGTTTCAGGTTTCGCTGAATGAAACAAGACGCCTCTTTAAATGTGTCCTGTTGAATTACAGTATAATGTACAGTTAAAGACAACCTGCATGACAAAATTCTGGCCGTTTTGCTTCCTGTTTTTGATTAACTAATGCTTGCAGGAAGCACCCTTCTGTCTGAGAATGGATTAAAATCGGGATTACCAGCTAGCCAGTCTTTGCTGCTCTGTTTCCACATCCACACTGAGAGAAGTGTGTTTGACAAATCACTGTGAGCTCAAAGCTTCTTTCTTCCCAACTGCAATTACCCCATTACATACGTATTTAAGGAGTTACAAAATTAGTCAGATGCAGCTGCACTTTTGGGATTTACCATGTTCTCCCAGTGGTAGAAATACATGCACAAATATAGCCCTGAAAAGACAGATAAGCCTGGTCTGATGAAGGGCTTAGTTAGCCTCAGGCTAAGGGTGGAGATACCCCACGTTCATAGCTGTTAATGTAAAAGCAGAGCCTCAGGCTAGCTGACCTGTAAGCCTTCAATAACTTTAAAGCAGAGAAATAAACAAGCCATAAACCCAAATTCTTCGCCGTGCCTGAGACTTCACATTAAACTACAAGCCTGTAAAATGAAAGGAAGAGAAGACTCAACCAACACTTTTGGAGAACTGTACCTAATGACAGCCTCCCTAATAACCACCGCTTCATATTCCCACCACATGGTTTACCAGGTGGCGTTTTCACTGCCGCGAGGCTGCACACACACACACAGACAGAGGCTGCAGCTTCACACCCGTACATCCATGCAGCCGGCCCGTACATGCTTCAGAAACATGTCAGAAATGTACAGATGACTGATTATACAGTCTTTCTGTGCGCACTCTGGTCTGCACAGTGTTAAAAGCTCCAGCACAAATATACCCTCTCTCTCTGAGACGTGTCGGGGCAGGAGGGAGAAAAGCTGGGTGAAGACGAGGCGTTCCAGGGATGTCACACAGTCAGAAATACCATGATCTGTTAAAGGAGGAATCTAAAGACTAAAATGTCTCACCACAGGTCTTAAGTCTAGTAGACTACACTTAAAAGACAAAAAAGGAAATCATACAGAAGACATCAAGTCTTGAAACCTTAATACTAGTCGCTAACTAGCCTGTTAATGCATCTGTGCACTTCTAGAGCGGCACCACCAGAAGCAGCAAGAGAGGTGACAGAGAGGAGGAACAGGGTGACAGCTGAAAAGAAGAGCAGGCAAGATAGTAGAAGAAGAAAAGCAGACGTGAGGAGGAGGAGGAGGAGGAGGAGGAGAAGAGATAAGAGAGAGGACTTCCATCATGGAAATACTGACTGAGGTCTCTAATCAGGAAAGATGAATGAGGAGAGGAGAGGAGAGGAGAGGAGAGGAGAGGAGAGGAGAGGAGAGGAGAGGAGAGGAGAGGAGAGGAGAGGAGAGGAGAGGAGAGGAGAGGAGAGGAGAGGAGAGGAGAGGAGAGGAGAGGAGAGGAGAGGAGAGGAGAGGAGAGGAGAGGAGAGGAGAGGAGGCTGGGAAAAGGCTCATTATCCTGGACAGGTTTAGTGACTTTGTGTGAGGTCACAGATTTGAACACTTGGAGGTAAAAGAAGCTGAGGTCTATGTTAATCTTGAGGCATAATTCTAATTCATGAATGAAATGTTCAGCAAATGTTTTTTTTTAAAAAAAAAAAACTTCAAACATGTCTGATGTGAAACAGAGGAACCCAGAGGAACAGTGTGTGCTCTGGGTTCCTCTGCAGATTGATGCCTCATTCCACAACTCTGTCTGACAGTTCAACATCCCCTCAGGATATGGAAACTCCTGCACTGTGTGTGTGTGTGTGTGTCCTCAGTGTAATGCTGGATGTTTTATTTGACAGAGAAACCATCTTTCCATCTTTGTGTGTTTTAGACTTAAGGACATATCTACCAAGGTTGGACATTTTGTCCCCAGTAATCCTGTGTGTACATAAACATGCAGCTAACTCCTCTGATTCTTCCAAGGTCTGTAAAAACTAGGATTTACAGCTGTGTTACACTGGAGAAGAACTAGCTTGCATTAGACGTGACTAACAACCACACGTCTCATGACACACTGCTGTCCTACAGGAGCACATCAGGCCATACCTGGAACACCTCACCAGAGAGGCGCCCAGAGTGAAGAGGACGGCTGCACGAGTCTTACAGCAACATCTGGTGCAGTGAAAACGCAGCCAATAAAAAGAAAGGACACGCTTGCTTCCAATTTGTAAAGGGTTAAACCAATCTGTCAAAGTGATAAGATAATGTGGACAAAGTTTAGAGACTCCCCACCTTCCTCATAGATACACTTAACGCCAGAAACCAGCCTGAAACTCACTCTGGGAAAAACCTGCTGAAATGTTTCCACAGTGGAATTAAAGAGAGGAGGACAGGAGGAGGAGGAAGAGAGGCTGCGTCTGCCCTGACCTTGACTTTCTGCATGTTCCGGATTCACTCTTGCTTTCATGTGCCCCGTCCATCCCTTAATATAACAGACAGCTGGTCACATTCTGTAATTACTGAAGGACAGGAGGAGGAGGAAGAGGAGGAGGATAAGCGATAAGAATGAGAGGGGAGGAGAAGATCTCAGGAAAGCAATGGAGGAGGAGGAGGAGGAGATAGCTAACCGTCTGTCAGGTGATGTTTCACTAGCACAGTAAGCAGCAAATTAGGAGGATACATTAAGCAAGAAAAGATCAGATCAGATCCGAAGGAGGGACATTTTTACTTGTCACCAACTTTCTTGATTCACAGAGAGGTCAAAGGTCAGAACCTGCAGAACACACACTCCTAAATTAGCCACTAGCACCAAAATCACCTGACTTTTTTCTAATTTAACCAAACGGATGGTCTTGGGACGAAGACTTATAGCCTAAAAGCTACCTCACAAAAACAAGTTTATTTTGAAAGGTCTGACAGGAAGGTAAATGTGAAATATGCAAGCATTTTATTTTGAAAGTCAACTATTTCAGCGTCTGCTGAGACAATAAGACTTCCACAACCTTTGCCAGCTGCAATTCAAGATGGTGGAGTTAGAGGTTGGGACATCAATGAACGACCACACCAGCTTTCTGGCTAGGTAGCTTGGATGTAGTGAAGCATGAAGAAAGACAGCCCATGGCTAGATTGGAACTTTCAAAATAAAGTAGCACATTTAACGTCCAGTTAGAGGTTTCAGAATAAAAGGCATTTCCTGGTCCATGTTCCTGACCTTCTTTAAGATGTTTAAACTCTATGCAGACATGTGTCTAGCCATGTTAGCTTAGCATTTCTTGGTGCATATGATGTCCATCACCCAGACGGAAATCTTATCCAGCGTGCCAAACATTCCCAGCATGTGTTACAGTGTAAGGCTGGCTGTTAATGGGGACTGGTAATGCTGATGCTCCCCAGCTGTTGGCTTAAATGGCAGCAGTCACAGTTGCTGCAGCTCTCAGCTTGTCCCCCCCCTCACTAATAAACACCTCCTCTATGTCTGCCTGTCATTACAAATGTCTTTCTGTATCTCTTGTCTGCTTTGATGGCGCTGAATGGGGCCTGCTGATGTTCACAGGGTCACAAGTTCAATCCCTGCCAACAGCTGCTGGTGTCTCGTTAATTTGTCCAAACCCCAGGTCGGAGATTTATGAAGAGGAACAAGTGTAGCGCTCAGAAACGCACTCGTAACCCTTCACCCTTTATCCTAACCGCAAACACCGTCTCCCCTGCAGGTAGTGACCGCAGCGCTCCCAGTGTGATGGGGTTTTGAATGTGGACTTTGCTCAGCGAAGCACGCCGCGGTTAGTCACAGTCTGAACTCTAAGCTCCATTAAAACACTGTTAGGCGCCCGCTGTTATGGACACACACACACACACACACACAGATGGAAAATCAGATGCAGGACTGTCTGAAAGTCCCAAGTTTAAATTCTGACATTTAAACAATACACTCCGCTGTATTCTTCTCTGCGCCTGCATGTGTGTAGAACAAACTGACCCTCATTCCACACACACACCTCTGTTCCACTCCCATTCACACTTTTATGACTTAACTATGGGAAAACATTCCCGGTGTTTACCATCCTCCCTCTTCTTCTCCTCATCTCTTCAACCTGCAGCCACACAAGCTGACGGTGCGACAGCATCCTTTAAATCTCTGCAGAAACTTAAACCTTCTTTAAAAATGGTGATCTAGGTACAGAAGTGTACATATTGGAAACTTAAAACTAGATTTTCTGTGCTGCCTTCAGTGCTAGAGTGGAACTGAAGGTGAACTTACTGACCTACATGTCCTCCTCCTCCTCCCCCTCTCTCCTTCATTTCAGTCACCAGCTAAGAAAAGAGGAGAAACTCAAACAACCTGCTGCGTGTTGACCTGGTAGAAACCAATATTTACTGTCACATTAAGGAGGGCAGCCCTCTCTTTGTCCCTCTGCTCCCACTCTGTTTACGCTTTTGCTCACATTTTATCGTCTGTTTGCCCACTTTTTTCCCCTCTTTTCATGGAAAGCGCTGATAACTGAAATATATAAGTGATAAAAGTGCTGATAGGCTTCAAAGACAACCACATTCCAGACTTCCTGAAGAGGCTTTAGAAAAAAGGGACTAGGACGGACGCTGCTTTTAATTGCACTAAATTAGGGCATACATAAACACATCCTAGGACGCTTAAAGCAGAAAATATTGTGAAAACTGTTGTTGTTACAGCCGTGCAGCAGCTAGATGAAGCTATACTTAGGAGAGTGGTGCTTTGATCTGAATGCTAACATTCTAACATGTGCACAATGATACTTTTAATCTGTCGGCATTAAGAGTATCTTCGCTTCAATGTTTCACACAAGTTAGCATGTTAGCATGTTAACATCTGCCATAAGCAGGGACACATTAGAACCCTGTGGGGAGCCTAATGTAATCACAATCAACACAGCACGACCAGACTCATCATCAAAGAGGAAACACAAGATGAAACTGCAGCATGAAAAATGACAAAAATAAATACAAACATGCAACAAACGCAGCTGATACCGGAGACACAATGTGGACAAAAACACCTGGTTCAGAGGATCTATGTAAGATGGGGGACGTTTTACAGTAAACAGTGTATCAGAGTTAAATCCGGCCCGTCTGACACATCTGACTTTTTATATCGCACAAAATGAGCTCATTGTGTGATAGCAGGCAGACATTAGCATCGGGCTATTCTTAGCCTGGCTTGGCAGAACAGGAAGAAAAACCCTCAAAGTCACTTGTGTCCTTCAGGGAGGACGAGCCTGGCGCAGAACCTGTTTTTCTGTCTGGGTTTTGTCTAAAGAGGAAGCTGCACACACACAGACACACACAGACACAGACACACACTGCAGCTGGACAGACAGCTCAGCTGGGATTTTATATCTGAAATTATGAAATAAATCTCCTACACTGAGCGGACATCTCTAAACCACAATATTTTAAAATGGGTCAAAAAATAACATGTTCATCCCAGCCAGACACTGCTGATTGGTCCTTGAACGCATCATGTGACACAAAATAAAGTTTTTACGTAAGATTCAGTACGAAAGAAAACATTCTGCACTCCATGTTTGACTCGATAATTCTGTGATCATTTGGCTGATCTTCAGGCTTTCTACAGAGAAAACCAGGTTTGTTGAGGCAGATCCAAATGCAAATATTTAAATAACTACAGCATGAGAACATGTTTGAATTGTTTCTACATCTGACATGACTGATGCTTCTGTAGAGGTGCAGGACTTTATACTGCAGTGAGCAAAGAACAGGAGCTAAAAAAAGGAGTAAGAAAAAGCACCAGGTGTTTAAGGTGAATAAAAAGACCTTCAAGCTGACTGTCCTCTGTCTGTGTATTGCCAAGTAAGTAAGCTAACGTATAAATATAAGAGAAATACAGTCGTGGTGTTTGTTTTAAAGCTCTTTAAGTGACTGATTAACCAATCTAATCTCCTTTTTAATTAATTCCCCATTGAGTCTCATTTTCCTCCGCCTCTCTCTGAAGGATCTGAGACATTCACGACCAACTGTTTCCTCCGTGTTTGTTCGCCGCGGCCTTTCTCAATGGGCCAAACACTCTCACTGACACAATGGTGTGATAAAGGCTCCATTGAGAAGAATTCTGAATGCTAAGTCATTGGGAGGGCCCAGGACCACTGCTGCATCAAAAGGGAGGTTGTGAGGGTGAGCAAACACTGAGAGACAAAAGGGGCCAGAGCTGAATGGACGCTCGGGGTCGCTCGGGCCTGTTGGGAGAGGGCCGACATGCCTGAACCAGAGGGCTTGTGCAAAGATTTTCTGGCCTTGTTTTGTGGGCTGAAGCTGACGTCTGTGAGGAACAGGAAGGGTTGCTCCAATATCTGGATTGTTATTTGGTTAAATGGTGAACTGTAAAACCCCCTGCACCTCTACAGGAACAGCACAATCATGGCTACACAGAGAACTGAGGCTACCGCAGCATAACACCAGGCTGAAATCATGACGGCCTGCAGATCAGCCCAACTGGCTGAAGTTTTGTAATATAACTGTTGAGTCAAGCACGGCTCCCTAGTTGCAGTGAAGGGTCCAGAATTTTCCACATTTATTTGCCTTGTAGAATAAATTGGTTGAAATATCGTACATATCCCTCATCATGTATGTCATGTGATGTATTTAAGGATTCCTCTCCTTGCCCTCCAGTAGCAGATTCAGCTGTCAAAGATAACAGAGCTGAAGAGAGGTCAGACGGAGGAACAGAGAGGGGAAGCAGGCTGGCAGACAAGATAGGAGGGAGGAGATGGATGAGAGCAGGGAGAGGAGAGGAGAGGAGAGGAGAGGAGAGGAGAGGAGAGGAGAGGAGAGGAGAGGAGAGGAGAGGAGAGGAGAGGAGAGGAGAGGAGAGGAGAGGAGAGGAGGGGAGGGGAGGGGAGGGGAGGGGAGTGTGTGTGTGTGTGTGTGTGTGTGTGTGTGTGTGTGTGTGTGTGTGTGTGTGTGTGTGTGTGTGTTAGGGGCGGTCAGGGAGTTCAAAGCAGCAGGAAGTTGAGAACTGAACAGCCTGACAATGACCTTTGACCTGTGACAGATCTACAGGTTGGAACAGACTTCATGCATGACTAAAGAGCGACACACACAGACACACACACACACACACACAAAGCATGAAAAACATAACTGCACATTTGGATGTAAAACATCTGAACTGGGCAGCGATAAGGGTGGGAGGTGTCCTCTTATAATCACTTCCTCTGCTTTGATAACACACACACACACACACACACACACACACACACACACACACACACACACACACACACACACACTTCAACATTTCAATCAAAGCTGAGTATATGAAGGCCTTCTTGTCACTCCCAGCTGGAGTCCGTCTCTCCGTCCCTCTACCCCTTCCTGTTCTCCTCCTCCTTCAATCACCACACCTTCCCCTCCATCCACAGTGTTTAGAACTAAATACACACAGTTGAAAAAAGACATTTCATAAACAAGAAATTATATTATTGACCATATAGCGAGGGGTCAAATCAAAATCATGGCTAGAAGTGAAGAGACGTCAGACAGGTCACAGGGATACTGAACTATTTAACTCCTCTAACCAGGTTTATTCCTCTACCCTTCAGTTTTTCATTTTAAATCTATGAAGGGATTTTATTCAAGAAGCGTGCATGTACTTCTAATCTGCCACCATGTCAGGAGTTTAAGAAAGCATCAAAGTACAGTTTACACTAAATGACAATGAGCATTTCAAGGACCTTTATGCTTTAACACCACTAAAAAATCATTAAATAAATCAAAACCAACAGCGCCACAGCTGTGCTTATATACTGGAGGCTTTTTGTTCTAGTTTTGATTGAGTTACGATTTCATTTTTGTTTAGGGTTTGTATTTACTTTAATCGATGCCGTCTGCCACACTATCCTTGTTTTTCTCCCCTCTTATGCGAGTGGAAATATTTAACCAATGAATAACTGGCCCCCGGTGAAACACCATGCAGCCTAATACATCAACTGTCAGATATGAAATGATGTCCATCGTGGTCGGAACGCTGCATTTATCTTAAATTGTCAGAACACCAAGCCAAAAGTGAAGCCAACATAAACTCCACCCAAAGCTACAACAGCACACACAGCTACAACAGGAGCAGTCCAACTATTCTGGACGGGTTTCATCCCTCCTTTTTATCTCTGAGATGACGTCATGGTTTTTTCTTTCTCTCCCGTCACTCAAACCTGAATCACTCCTATTAAGGTCAGATTTGTCTCCCACTCTTTCTCCCTCTCTCTTTGCCTCTCTGTGCTCATTTTCCTGCCCAGTTCACACAATGAATGACAGAAAAATGTGCACTGTGTGTCAGCATTTGTGTGTCTGTGTGAGGGGGACACAGTTTCAGAGGCAACGTTTAACCCTGAACGTGACGGACAAAAGAGGGGGAAACGTCGGGGAACGATGAAGGCCAGTGACAAAAGTGAACCAAGAAGGACAGAGGGATGAATGAGGGCAACTGTTGAGCCCTCGAAATGACAGAGAGGGGAAGAAGATGTAAATTAAGAGACAGAAAGAAGCCACTATTGGGTAATGTGTGACTAAAATGTGTGGTTGGCTGAATCACTGGGGAAACTACCGCAACTGAAAGAGAACAAGAATGACTTAATGATGATGCTAACAGATAATTCATGTATAAAGCCGACTTTGTGGCATGTTCACACCGACCAGAGGGAGCTGGAAAACATTAAAGGAAAGGCAGGAAGCAGGCTGTAGATAACCGTCGCCTGGTGATGCAGCTCATCGGGCTGCAGACTTCAGCACCTTGATCCTGTCAGAGTTGTGTGTTGTGTTTTGGAGCAATCAGCTTCCTGTGAGGCAGCGCTGTCATTTATGGGTCCGTCTTATCGGTGTGACCATGGTGACAAAGAGAAATGACAACATTAACAACCTACTGTGCAGTATCTGTGCAAACTGGAACACAACTAGGATGAGCCTTATTCGAAATCATTGAGAGTTCGACTGCAGGCTACACATGCAACACAGCAGTGTTTGATTTTTGGACTCCTTTCACCAAACTGAAGGAAAAAAGTGACATCCAGGAATGAGAGAACGATATCTGATGTCCATATATATCCATCTTAATCTCCTGTTCTCCTGTTTTTTTCATCCCAACTCTGTCAAACGCTGCACAGGAGGTCTTTGTGGCTGAGAGGAGAGAGAGAGACAGCGAGCGAGAGAAACCGCAGCGTGAGACAGTCTGAATTAAAGATGATATCTTAAAAAGTCTCTCACACACACACAAACACACAAAGACGTCACACCTGAGTAAAGTGTGTCTGTGCAGAGCCAAATCCCCCAAACACGGTTCTAACTTGTAAACAACAGAATTGGCTGAGAATACACTGATTGCAATCTGCAAGCCACACACACACACACACACACACACGCATGCATCAGTGTGAATACAAAACACACACTGACTGCTTCTGCCTGCACACACACAGGCAGAGAGCTGCAGCACAGCTTTGTGAGCCACTGATGGTCATCTCATGTGTTAAAGGGTCATTTCCTCTCACTGTCTTGTATTTAGTCCCAGTTTATTGTGGTCAGAATCTATTGCTTGATTTTAACATTAAAACTGCTCTACTCCCTCCAATGTACACCAGAGGTTGTTGTGATTTTCCACAGTAACCTCCACCCTGCAGGTCGGAGCCGGCTGGCACTTAAAAGATCAAAACCACATCAATAGGAGGAAGAATTCAATCAGGGGCAGCTGGCACACTGTGGCTGCTCTTACGCACACTGAACAATGGAGCTACCGTAACACTGTGTGTGTGTGTGTGTGTGTGTCTTTGTTTATGCTGCACGGAAATCTGCCAACACTCCAGGATATGAAGTGTGTGTGTGACAAATAAACATCAAGTCGTCAAGTCAAAGAAAGAAAAAAATCATCCTGAGCTGCAATATCTGCCCTATTCCACATGCATAATGCTGCTTAACCCTTAAAACCCCAAAGAAAGTCTGAGGTTTTACACTCGACTTATGGTCGATGTGGGTTTATTGTTCACTGCAATTCAAAAATCTACCAGAACAGCACAACCAAGGCTCCAAGCAGAGAGACGTCAAACATGATATTTCACTATTTGAACTTTTACATCTCTCATCATCTTTCATCAGCTGATCAGCCAAATACTCACAGATGTTTTGTCATGTGACTGCTGGTCACATGTGAGTCAATCATCATATGCACATATAAATGTCAGCTTGAATATTTTGAATATTTTATAGATCTGGAATCTTAATGAGGTGACATCTGCACACTAAATCTTCAAAATGGACACAATTCAGAACACATTTCATCCTGCAAATAAATTCATTAAATTATTAAAGTAATAAAATGAAGACGTGTCGTCTCTATTGCAGCTCTGCACAGCTCAAACGTGCCCGTTTTTTCTTTCCAAGGTGGGAAGATTATGGAAAACAGAAGACCTCACCTGAAGAACATGCACACACATTCCCCACTGAAGCCCAAACTGTGGTCTAATAATAACCTACTGCAACAGACAAGCATCTCCTGTTCTCCTCCTCTTTCCATGCCCTCACCCTCCTTCCTCCTTTTCACCTCTTTTCTCATGTCTTTCCTCCTCCTCCTCCTCTTCATACTGTATTTATTGGCTTTTCTATTTCCATTTACCTGCAATAACAATTCCTCCACTTCATCTGAGGAATGCAGCTACACATGCTGAGTGAAAACATCACTAATGTCGGATCAGTACAACACAACAGTGAACTGTGTTCACCAACAATGAGCTCACCGGATGATTCATATTCTTCCTACAGTTCATCCGACAGCTGTCATCACTCCTCTGTTTTTTTCCAGTGTGCATATAAAACAGGATCAGACAAAGAGCAGATATATTGTTTAATCGAGTATAGATATGAAAAATGATGAGACCCTGCAC
Organism: Parambassis ranga; assembly: GCF_900634625.1. Taxonomy (NCBI): domain Eukaryota; kingdom Metazoa; phylum Chordata; class Actinopteri; family Ambassidae; genus Parambassis; species Parambassis ranga. The sequence continues at coordinate 1,528,484 of NC_041028.1, read as the reverse complement.
CGGAGAATTCTCCTTTTCACTTGTGACTGTAACAGTGTTTGCAATAGAAATCTAAAAATCATATCGTCTGCATGGAGGCAAATAAAAAAAACAGGTTGTTTTCCTGTATAATGAGATGATACAGGAGGCACCAGCAGAAGGTGAAGCAGGGATGAGGAGGGAAAGGAGGAGCAGAAGACTGCATGAGAAAGAAGACAAGAGAGTGGAGGAGATAAACCAGGTCTATATTAAGATGGATGTTATCTGTAAAAGATAGAAGCTTCAGAGAGGAGGAGGAGGAGGAGGAGGAGGCTCTGGAATATTTTATATCTGAAAATAAAAAGTGGAGGCTTAGAGGGATCAGAATTGTAAATAAAATGTTTGAAAGTAGGTCGGACATTCTCTCTGTAGTAAACTGAGGGGTGAAGTCTGTGCTGCCGGTGATGTTCTGATAAACTGAGCTGACAGTGACTGCACCATATCACTGCCAACTGAACTTCTCTCCAAGAGAATTTCATCTTTATCCAGCTTTAAAGTTAGACAGTTTAACATGGAGGGGTATGAGGACTGACTCGCTTTAGGAGCAGGCCCCCAGGGGCCACGTTTCTCAGCTCCAGAGGTGGCATGTTTGTGCACAAGGTGGAAGGCAGGGGTCTACACAGATATATATTACAATCTCTGCACCCACCCATGGTCAGAGGAGCCGGCCTTGCACCGGACTATGTCAGGTTTTTCATAGCTGCAGCAGGCAGAGAGGAAACAGCCTGAGAGGGAGTCGGGGTAATTTAACAAGCCTTCCCCTCTGCGGGTTGAGACAGGTTAACTGACATTCCAATCTCACTCCTCTCTCTTTCATTCAAGAGGAGGTGGGGGGGTTGGGTGGGTGGGGTCTTCAACACCCTCTCTGGACCCTGTCATGGACCCACGGACACACACACACACACACACACACACACACACACACACACACACACACACACACCTACATTCTTTCAAGTCAAAACTACAACCTGGTAACTAGAGACCCTCCCCCTCTTCTCTCTCTCTCAGTTAAAGTCCCTTCTGTGACTGATTTATGTGAAATACATGCTGCTAATACTAATATTTGATCAATTTAATCAAACGATAAATAATTTGCTGTGTGTGTGTGTGTTTCAGGACCAAAAAAGTATTTGTTTATTTACTTATTTTTGCATATTATCTACAGTATAATCAGGGCCTCAGTGCTGAAAACAGCAGGCAGCTGGTCGTCAACCATTTAATGTAGAAACAACGACAACAACAAGCTCTGAGAGCATTCACGCGGCTCTTTGAAGGCTTCATTCATTCTTTCATTACTGCCACAAGGTAAACAGGCTCGTAAAAGATACAGATTACAAGTCAAACACACACACAGACACACACTGATTGTCACAGCTCCCTGCTTCTCTATTGAGCCCTTCAACCCTGAGAGAGAGAAAAGGGGGAAAGTAGAGAGTGGAGAGAAAAGGGACGATACGTGGAGGAGGGAAAAGGGAATGCTTCTGCAGAAAACATGCTCGTCAAAGACACAAGTGCACACACACACACACTGAGAGAGGAAGTGTCTCTTCACTGATGAATGAGAAGGGCCCTCGAGCTGGAGAGCCTGGCCCAAAAGCGCTGCATTCAGGAAGATGAAGAGGTTGTTCAGGACCGACGTTCAAAAACACAAGCAGGTTAACTTGGAGCACGGCGAGGCCGAGTGTGCAGCGAGGGGTTTTTGTGTGTTATAAATGTGTCATTGTCTTCTTGTGCATGAATAACATCACAGACAACAGAGGAAAGCTCTGAATCAAGACAGAAACTGCCTGATTCTTCATTTGTGTGCTTGAGGTTTAAGGAGCTGATTTAAGGGATGGATGAGGTTGATGAGGTTGTACGCAGCATTTTATAGACCACATTAATATGCTGCCCTTCTTGACTAGAAACAGATTTTGCCTGCATGCTGACAGTCCTAACAGGAAACAAAGACCAACAGGCAGGCTGTATGTTACACTTTCCAAGCAAAGGGAACACAAACGTGTACATCGACAGGGGAACCCAGACATTCCACAGATCATGTAAATCTTTCCCTTGTTATTTATGAACAAAAGGCTGAAGTCTCTGAAGGAGAGGAAGCAGCACACTGCAGCAGAGCAGAGAGAGAGAGAGAATCCAGAGTCTGAGGAGTACGACATACCTGTCCCAGGTCCAGCGTGACGTTGACCTCGTTGAACTCGGTGCTGCGGGACAGCGGCGGGCTCTGCCACCATCGTTCTGTGCCATCGATGGCGTTGGTGATGGGATGGGCCCGATCGCTGTCGCCCTTGCTGCAGATGTCACAGTACTGGCCCTGAGAGGACGCAAGAACCACAGAGTGTAAATCTTTTGATTGTGCATTTTTAAAGCTGACTAACCACAAACCAAACACACTGATACCACACTCGCTCTTATGTTGCATTCCAGCCTCTCTGCAGCTCAGTAAACATCTATGAAAAGAAGGATTTTCTTTCACTGCTCTTTGTCCCCGAAGTGACCTGGGTCGAGTTTCTAATATTGCAGCAGAGAGGTGACTCCACCTACACCAACACTGACATATGATAACTTGTTGTCCTGCTTCGAGGTTTTAACGCAGCTTAAAGTCCGCTCCTGGCTGCTGTCTTCTCTATTTTCTGTAAGTATTACCAAATGATCAACTGTTGATACAGCCTCAGGGCAGAGGTTGGGCAATGACCACATCGTTGTAGAATCAACCCCCTGAAGCAAGCAGTTAATATCCATTTTAACTGGAAGAAAGCCTGAGCAGGACCAGGCTCATCAGGGGGGACCCTCCTCCTGAGAGTAATGATAAGAATTGCCACCTCGGGGGAAGCCGAGAGCTGACTGAAGGCCCGTTGGAGCAGCATGATTAGGTGGAGGATGGATGTGTGTCCTGTTCTTTCACACCGCCGCAGCAGCTCTGAGTGGACGTGTTGTGATTTTTACGCCTGGATTCTGGAAGGTCTGGTGAGGCGACAGCCACGCTGTTGTTCCTCACATACATTAATATTAGTTTGTGGTATTTCTCATCATTTTCAAGGTGAAATAAAAGCGCTGCAGGTGAGAAACCCAGCACGCACCGGGCTGAGGCCGACACGTCCTCTGTTTGGTTTCCAAATCCTCTTCGATCACAGCTAATCCAGTTTGGTTGTTCTGAGCGTTTAACCTGACCAGTGCTGCCGATGCAAGCGTTAGCATAAACTCAACAAGTGCAGACCCGAACAAAGGGCCAGGCCAGGAGATGCTATCACTGCAGGTCGCTGAGGTCAGAGGACACCGCTCTCCGGCCCAGAATTCCCAAAGGGTGATAATATTCTGTATTTATGTTTATTTCGTTTAATTAGAATTCCTTTTGTGTTTTGGCACCCTTTGGCCCCCCCACCCCAAAAAAAGGAGGTGGATGCAGTCAAATTAAGTTGGTTCTGAACAAAGAGAAAGAGTCCCCACCTGGAAGCTTAGTGTAGTGACATGTCCACAGAGTCTGCCTCTGTGTTTCTCTCTGAGCTGTCAAACCCTCTTTCATGCCTCTCTCTCCTCATTTTTCTTTCAACGCGCTCCTCTCCTCTCCACATGGAAAAGAACATGTAGAGCACAAACTCCTCTCCTGCCATGTTACACGCCTGTTGTTTTATATATATATATAAATTTCCCTGTCAACACCTGCCACTTTAACATACAGCATACGTCTACTAACTCTTTATAAATCACTCTGGGCCTTCTTCTTGTATCGCTTTCATAACCTCTCCTCCTGTCTTCATTTCTCTTCTATCAGTAATCGTAGGAAAAGAAGTTTGATGTGAAAACACAGCAGCTGGAATTCTCCTCAGAGAGTTTTAGAGTGACTGTACTGAAGCTTTAAATGCTTTATTCTAACTTTAACTGTAATCTTCTCCATGAAATTTATGTGCAGTGACTGACACACACACACACACACACACACACACACACACACACACACACACACACACACACACACACACACACACACACACACTCTTCTGTCAAGTGTTCCTCCTGCTGTTTTTAATTAAGAAAAAAAAACTCCCACATCTTGCTATCAAATCAAAACAGGATTAACCTTGACAGAAAAAATGTGTGTGTGTGTTTTCTGTGTGTGTAACATTCAGAGGTAACTCAACAAGTGGACCAAAACTACAAAAGCCCAGCAAAGTGGGCTAAACCTCTTAGCCCGAACACATAATGCACCATTCCTCGAGCTAATGACCAGATTTCTCGAGTTCTTCCTTTGAGATTTTCTGAGCTAATCACAGCCGCGGCATCACCACTTCACCACTTCACCCACAAACTGCTGCGAAACCAAATGGAGACTCCGCTGAGGGAATATTTACAACTTAATCCTCTGGATAAAGTGAGGCTGCAGAAGGGCTGGAAGTTAATGAGTCACCCCACAGTCCTCTCACATTTTTGAGTCTTGCTGCCTTCGTTCCCACTCTGCCTTACTTCACACAGTGTCACCAGCATTTAGGAAGGAAGCAGCACTCAGGTTTTGATAATCTCACAGTAACGTAGTGGGAGAGTGGACAAAGTGGGTCTGATTGGAGGACACGGGTCAGTCGCTGTGAGGAATGTGGGGAACAGGTGGGAGAGAGGGAGCAGAGGAGCCTTCATGTTATCGCATGAGGGCTGTGTTTTAATGGTTAACTCGTGAAACAGTGTGTTAACGGCTGGTACCAGTGGGGATTAATTGTTAAACACACACAATGGGAAGCACACAAACATCACATTAAAAACACATCAAGGAGAACACAGGGTGGAAAGCTAAGGGTTGCTGCGTCGCCCTCTTTACTTTCCGTGAAGCGCTGCCTGTCCTTATATAAGTGGCCCGAGTTAAGTGTTGCCAAGTCCTACAAAGGAAGCAGTGCATGAAATAATGACCTGGCAGAGCAGCTGGGAGATCCGTGCACAGAGCTGCTCAGTGCTGACCTCCCCGGTCCACCCCTCTGACTGCTGCCAAGTCAGTGTGTAAGCTGGCATCTATCAAGACAACAACTGCAGCAAACAGGGAGGCTGAAAGACTCACTGGATTTACAGTGAATTCAGCCAATGCAGGGATATTATTCAAATATTAAGCACAAACATCAGTAAGTTGTGAAGCAGCCTCCATGGGATTATCCCATAGAAACACCATCAGACATCTGCTGAGCACACATCAGACACCTGAAGGCAACAGGCCAGCTGCAGCTCAGGCTGAACTGACTGTAAACTCACTCCTGCGCGTGCACTGCAGAGTGCATTTATTTAAATTAATCGTGCACATTGACGCACTCAAAGCTCACTACAGTCAGAAAGTATAACGCGGTCTTGAGCAGCTTTACAGTCTCCTCACCTGGATGGTCTGGCTCGGGTCCCCGGACACCGGGCCTCCCACCAGCTTGCAGTACAGGTCGTGCAGCGTCCTGCCGGTGTCGTCCTCCCCGCACGTCGCCGTGGCGGTGATCTTGGTACCCTCCGCCAGGTTGAAGTAAGGCGGGTGGAGGCTGTAGCCGTTCACCCCGTTGGTTGGCAGCTCCTGGGCCGACGCGAAGTGGCGGCAGCAGCAGCTCCAGGTCACCAGCAGCGGCCACAGCGTGTGGGAGAGCGCGGCGCCGAGCGACGCACGTCCGCTCGCCATCATCTCCCTCCACCTGTTCGCGCGAAGGAAAGTTTCAGCAGTAGTGTGGGTGTAGGAAGACGAGGGCCTAACTCCTGCAGGAGAGAAGCATCAGGAAGAAGTGGAAAAGAAGAAAGGAGCGGAGACCGCAGAAAACTGAGAGAGGAAGGGGGAGGGAAATCCTGCAGCGAGGGCTCTGTCCTCTCTCTGTGTCGCTCCACCAGGCACCTATTCCAACCGAGTCTGCACCTCCCTCCCTCCCTCCCTCTCAGTCCTCCCCCGTGGGTGGAGGAGGGCACAGTTCCCTCAGTGTTAGTGGTTGAATGGAGAAGTTAATCGATCATCGATTCTCAGTGTAAAGCTGGTGGTTCTTTTTCAAAGCGAATCATCAGAATTGTGACATTTTCTGAGTAAAATAAAGTCAAATGTTCATGGGCCATAATCCTCAAAAGCACCTAAACCATAAAATTCAGAGTTTGTGTCTCAACATTCTGAGATTAAAGTCGGGCTTTAAGAGTTCTGCCATTTTTCTGGGGTCTATGTCTCATCTCTGGATGCTTTAAACTTTGATCTTTAATCGTGAGAAAAGAATCTTGGAGAGATTTGAGTCAGGGTTCTGACTTTAATCTCCGAATTATTGCTAAAAGTCAGAGATCTGGACCTTCTGACTTCACAAAAAGTTGAATCTCCTGCAACACAGGTGGCAGCGCGGCAGGTGATGGAAACACACACTGACCTAACACTCTGGACGAGGCGGAACAGAAGACGCCTGGATGCCTGAGGCACAGAAACAAATCAAACAACAGCTCCGTCTCTTCCTGAATGATTCCTCAGTGTTTTCTGGAGCTTTCAGTCCTAATCTCACATTCCGCCTGGGTGAGTCGGCAGGTGATCTACCTCTGATCTGAGAACTTTGCTCAGGTGATAACAGGTGGACTCACGTGACATGAGTTCCAAACAGGCGGTGCTGAAGAGGAAACGAGCTTTAAATGGACCCTGATGTCAGATTTGAAAACAGTCTGAACACTGTGTAGCATCATATTTACCCGACAGCTCTCCGTGTTAGTGGAACACAGTAGGAGTTTAAGAGATTCAGCATGCAGCCTGTCATTCTTCTTCTGTGGTTATAATCCGTCCTCCTCTGTCCCTCCGTCCTGCTGTAATCTCGTCTTTCTCCCTGGGAGCTGTCAGACTGTCTCTTACAGACTCTTGTGTGGCTGCTGTCAGCCCGTGTGTGGCTCGGTTTCAGACTCAGTATTCCATCTCCACACATGCTCTCTTGAACTCTAAATCGTTCCTGTCACAGCAGAAAAAGGCTCCATCCCTGCTGAGACTTCCGTCTGAGTTCATCGGGAGCTGCCGTCTTCCCTCTGAATGAGCTTTTCTGTCTGTTTTCTGTCTCTGTCGGAGCAGAAATGTGTGAGGAAGGCTGAATGAACTCAGGTTAACACTAGAAGTTGTGAAAAATACTCGTTTGTCTTTTCTCCCCTCACAGATGGAAGACAGGATGAGGGAGCTGATGATTACCGCGTCTTTATAGGAAGCCACACAGCTCAGCAGCTTCACCACAACAGCAGCAGCAGTAATGACACATTTTTCACTTTTTAACTAAAACACACGTCATTACAAAGTCAGGCATCGTTTCAAGGATTTCCTGAATCTGTACCTTTGCAACACCGAATGCAACACAAACGATTAAATCAATATTCAATACGGCATCAATACGTTTGTCTTTGTGGAGCCAACCAACTAGTGACCTGTTAAATAATAGGTGGATGTTTTTATAAAACCTGATACAGATGAATCTGGGTGGTAAACATCACACCTGCTTAGCATCAGCATGTTAGCACTGTGAACATGTTAGCGTCTTATGTTAGCCTCACAGAGTAAAGAGTCTATGAGGCAACTGAATGAACAGTTAGATTTCTGGTTTGGTACGTCAACAAAGGAAACACCTGAGCAGCTGTGTGTGTGTGCGTGTGTGTGTGTGTGTGTGTGTGCGTGCGTGCGTGTGTGTGCGTGTGTGTGTGCGTGTGTGTGCGTGTGTTTATTTTTCTCATGGACTCTGGGGCACAGCCATCTAATTAAGCTACAGGAACCACTTTAGAAGATGAAAGAGCTCCTCCACACACACACAGATAACAGCTGCACAGGTGAGTCAGAGTAAAACTCTCAGACTTTTACATTTGACAATGATGTTTGAACTCTGCTGATGGATCAGCATGGAGGCTGACTGGCTGTGATGTGTGTGTGCTGTCTACCAATGTCACACATCCACTTCCTCCATCGTCTGTGCAACACATGCTGAACTCTGACCTCTGAACTGCGGTCTGTCCCTCTCTCTGAAACACACACACACACTTCTTATACCCTTAGGAATCACTGACTTATTCTGATATACTAACAATTGTAGCCTAACATAAAGCAGATATATGTCCTGACAAACTGAGGAATACAAGCATACACATAAACACACCCACTCTCTCTCACACTCACAGACCTACACACAGGGGTCAGTGACCTCCTGTAGTTTAAATGAGTCTCGAGGCAGTGTGTTAATACAGGAAAGCTTCATTCACTGACACACTAGAACATTCCACAGGATGTTTGCAGGTTCTCAGGTCACACAGAAGACAATTCTGTGGTTAGCATTAGCTCTGGGCTAACTGTTGACCATAAACTCACTTATTAAACAATGGATTGTTTTAATAATCAATTTAAGACTGAGTAAAAAAAACCCAGAACAGGAAAAGACACGCTAGACGAGCTATTAGCAACAAGAACCTGACCTGATGAGCACTAGTGGAGAGAGGACTACAGCCTTAAGTGCAACAGAAAACCAGGGGAAGGACAGACAGACGGCAAAGAAGAGCGCAGGACTTTGAAACTGATCGGTGTCGCCTTCCACTGAGGAAAAGCAAACAAGGATCAGAGGAAGAAAAAAAATGAGAGAGGAAGAAAGAGGCCTCGTCGTTTCACCTCACTAATCTGCTCCTTTTCTCTGAACTCTATAACTAATCTACTTCCTAGTTACCACGGAGACCAAAGGAAAAGTGAGGGGTAGGTCACTTGTTGTCGTGGCAACTGCTAACTGTTCCATCAATTGAACCCACTTACCCCCTGCCGATCCACACACAGAGAAATGAAGAGGTTGGGATTTGAAAGAAAAGGAAAAAAGCCTGAATGGCAGACAGGAAGGAGAGGAGGAGAGGAGGAGAGGAGAGGAGGAGAGGAGGAGAGGAGGAGAGGAGGAGAGGGAAGTGAGCAGCAACCAGGAAATCTGGCCAAGAAGTGAAGTGAAGCCTTATTTAGAGCTCATTTGGAAAGCATTATCACCGATTCCTTTCTGTCCCACGAGCCACTAGCTTTCAGCTGGTTGTTTGATGCAATGCATGATGGGATATATCCTCAGCTGAAACTTTATTGGGTAAAAAACTTGTTAATGTTGGATCTAACTCATCAGAGACTCTATATGAAGATGGACGCCATGACAGCGCCACAAAAGTGAGACCAAAACATCTGACGGCTGGCTGCAGTGCAGGTCCTAAACCCACCACCAGGCATGCTTTATGACTAGTTAGATCACATTTGAATATGTTTGTACATCATTAGCTACTGTTGGCTAGAGATGGAGAAGGTGATGTCATGGTCAGCAGTCAGCAGACCAGCCAAACTCTGAGTGTTTGGGTGGGACAGCAACAATCCACCTCTTGACCTCTACAGACCAGACTCTGGCTCCAAGATGTGTCTCTTCTTTGAAATATGGCAGCGCCTGTATGATATTCTGGCGAAGCTGCTTCATCCAACCAGACTATTCTAGCAACTCTGAACGTCCTGCTTTCTCAAATTAGAGCCAAATTAGAATCTGTCAAAGTCTGTTTTTAATCAAAACGTTGTTAATTTCTTATCATTATATTAAACACACACACACACCCCAACAGTTCTCATCTTCCCAGTATTGAGTAAACACTGTTTTATCTTAATCACTGCATTCCGCAGATGCTCCAACTCTCATCCTCCATAAGATAGGATGGACACACACACACACACACACACACACACACACCTTCACATAAATGACACGGTGCTGGGGGCGGATGTGTTTGAAGTGCTGTGGGGCAGGGAGGGGATGTTTTGGGTTGTCAGCAGACTAAGGTTTGGGTGAGAGGCAGGTATATACATGCCCTTCTCTTTGTCTGCTTCGACAAAACACACACACTCGTGGTGGGCCCTCTCCTCTCCTCTCTCTGCTGCTCTCCCACTTTTGTTGTTCGTGATTCTAGTTCTGCCATCCCTAAAGAAAACCTTAAGGTCTTCTGTCCAGAACTGAATAAAACACAGTCAGGACACCCTCCCTGATCAGTTCATGGTCATCTCCGAATCTCAAAATGTGCTGTGTTGGCTCTAATATTAAATAGAAAATATAATTAAAATAGTCTAAAATAGTAAGTTTAGCTCTTTTAATATTATATTATAAATGTGTTAATTTGGGAGACCTGATCATGATCATAGTCTACAGACATTAGTTGAACATTTTGATATTTACAGTTGCATAAAACATGAATAAATATCTGTCATTAGTGTGCTGCCGGCTCGTCAAACAACTTTGTGTTGTCATAATTATCCATTATAACTTTTTCAGCATGTTAAAGCGACACAAACTGTTTTCAGTGTGGATTAACTTTACGTTAAACTGCAGCCTTGGCCCACACACCCTCTGACCTGTCTGCTCGCTCTCTCTCTCTCACCAGTGTCTCTTTCACCTCCTTTCCCTTTAATAGATGCTTCCTACTTTGAAGTCTGCTGGCGTCTGAAAGGGGACAAAGAGACGAGCCGGGCTGCTTCTAAAGGGGGACAAAAGGACGAGTGAGAGAGAGATGGAACGATAGAGAGAAAGAGAGAGAGGCATGAGGGGATGAGTGACGTGGTGGAATGTTGAAAGTCACAGATAACTCGGATAGTGTCACAAAACACAGCAAAGGAAATACAAAGAGAAATTAAACTCTTATTCAGAGCACCCTCTGATTAAAAAACACCTGTTCACCTTATATTAGTCTGTTTCAGCTGCCATCTAGTGGCCTTTAAAGGAACTGTAGTAAAAGAAACTGCCCAGCCTGGCTTTAAAAGTAAAAGCTGAACATCAGTATAATAAGACCTGTTTCAATTAACAACACACATTCCAGCTTGTAGGAAACACAGCTTCAATAAACCTAAACAAAAGAATTTGCTATTACACTGAAGTTCTGCCCTTAGATGATATTGGCCGAGGCTGAAACACTGCATTCTTTGTGTGTGTCAAAGGTATGCAGGGGCGCCAGGTGAAGGGGTTCAGCGGGGTATAAGTAGGGGGGAGTATGAGGGGTTTCCAGCCCTTCATGTTCAGATCATTGCTTGGCGAGCTGTGACTCGCCAGGCGCTCCCTGCCACAGGCTCAGAAACACCACGTTCATTCAGATCCAAGAGTTTGGCTGCAAACAGAGATGTCAAAGATCTGCTGACATATTTTTAAGGTCGCCCATTATTCCTTACTCAGAATAGTAGAATTCATGTAAACCCCCGTTTTCCTTTTTGATCTAACAAAAAAATCTCTGATGATCCTTGAATCGGGCGCTCAGACAAAGAGGAGGTTTGAATCTTGTGAGTTTTTCCTCAAGCCAGGCCCAAGAACACAAAGTGCACATTCACTGGAGTCTGTCATTTCACCTGGGAAGGTGAGTGAAGAGAAACTGAGGAGGGTGCAACTTAATGAGACTGTATGATTACATAGATAAGCCAGTTGTATTTCAGCTACAAGCCTACAGACTTGTACATTTCAGGAATATTTCAGTGTCAGTGAGCAAATTACGGCTACTGTGTATGTTTCAGTCGATGTCAATGGTGAAGCACATACCTCTGTGCAGAGCCCATCTAGGCCCACTGGGAGAAATCCAGCAAGGGAAGGAGTGAGGAGGGGAGGTGATGATGACATACTGCGCTCTGCCCTGCAACACACCTGAAGGGAAGGGAAGGGGGAAGAAGAAGGAGAATGTGTGGGAACAAAGCAGTAAAGTAGCAGCTGATGACAGCTATCACTGAGGCAGTGTGAGTTTAAAGATGTCCTGGGACCGCTCTCACACACCACCGGCCCATCACCTCCACACCACTCTGATCCTAAATGACCACCATAATCTCAGTGTTCCTTCACCTTGCCCTGTTATTCCCACTTTGACCGGTGTGTCATCTGCTCGCTCGGTCTTTGAAGGCCAGGTGGTGCAGGTAGAAGCAGCAGGAAGAGCACACCAACTGCACCTAATACTGTGGAATTAAATGGAAATCAGCATCTTGTCATTTATTATTTATTTATTATATGTGTGTTTTTTTTTTAACACACTTTTGTAACCACGTGTGTTTCAGACTGACCTGATCTGTAGGTGTTTTCTTACCGTGCAGACGTCCATTGATGTTTTGGCTAATTTAAGAAGGGTGCGAAAAACAACAACAAACAAAATTCCAAACTTTTTAAACACACAAAAAATGTATTTAAGAAACAAATGGAACTTTATCGAACATTTAAAAGTTGGTACAACTATTTTACCTTTTTTAAATAGTCCGAATTTCGCTTTGGCATCCTGCTAGCTTAACTACACAGTAGCATTAGCTATGGTCGTTAGCAGTTAGCGCGGCTACGATAGTAGCTCCCCCTGGTGTTTTGTTTGAATTTTTTAATTTTTTAATTGAGTAAAAACCTACAAGTTACTGCTGTCTGCAACACGCCTCGACGACATATTAATTTTAAATCAGATAAAAAGTTTTTCACCTGCCTCTCGGTAAGTAGTCGCTCGTTTTATCTAGGGTGCAATACCGCATTTCACCACACACATCGACAGTAATTAAAAGTCATATTTAAAGAGGGCGCTGTTCCGCAAATTTGGAAATGGAAGAAAATGAAGGAACTCTAAACTCAAAAACATAGAAGAAGAAAAGAAACTGTTTATATAAATGTCTGGTTTTAGATATCAGTAAATACACAACTATAGTAATACTAAGCAACAAATAAAATGGATTATTTTAAACTACAGTATAAAATATCCAATGGGAATATAGTCCAGATTATTTAATGCTTGCTTTTAATGTTGTTACGCAGTAAATCCAGATGCTGAACTTTATTTATCCAATGCTTCCCCCTGCTGGCCACAATATGTGACAGCAAGATTGGCTCAATGTTTTGGAAGGAAAACAAACTAAATAAATTAAATAGCAATAGTAATTTTATGTAATTTAACCCTCATGCATTGTTCGCAAACACTACCCTAATGTGTTGTTCGGGACAAAAACGTCCCCTAACTTTAACGGTTTTAAAAATATATTAGATAAATATTTTTTTGAAATTTTTTTGCATAGACCTTTTAATTAACTTCAGTTCTAATCAACAGTAGTGAAAAAATCATTTTCCCCCAGGATTTTAACCCTTTAATCACCAATTTTATAAGGGGTGGTGCTGAAAATTGAAAAAAAAAACACACAAAATGGCTCATTTTTAATAGAAAAGGTGAATGTGGACTGGATTCTTTTGAACCTTTATTACAGTCTTGGTCATGTCAAACATCAGTAAAAAAATTGACTTTATTGCATTATTAGTTTTTGCACAGCACTGGATTTTCTTTTTTCTCCCATTTTGTCCCATAGACTTCCATTATAAACACACTTTTTTTGACTGCACAGCCATGGCACTACATAATCATGCATTCTTGATTGTTGGTGGTTTACCCTGTTGGTAGGAGGTAACATTTGGGATTTTTACAGTTAACAACTTAATTACCATATTAACCCTTTACCTGCAGGCCTGTGCTCATGTACTGTAGTTTCTGGCTTAAGTATATGGAGTTATAGGGAGTATTTTAGCACATAATTGTGTGTCTACACACTGTGTGTGTATGTTAGAGAGGAAGAGAGCCATTTGCACACTGATCTTGTTGTCTGTGAGTACACACAACCACAGAGTCTTCATAGTAAACAAAAACAAAGAAAGTGTTGCTATGCACGTGTGGCCCTTTGATGTCTACAGGTGCAGACTAAACAAAACAAAAAGGCAAGTGGTCTTACATGTGACCTTGTGGTCATTTGATGGTGAGAAGAGCAGAAAGCAACATGAAGAGAGGATTCACTTGTGCACAATCTCTGGAAATGATTGTGCAGCCTGGCTCTATGAAGGGCCAGGCTGTGAAGCTGTGAAGGCTGCACAAGTAGATCCGTCACTTGTTCACAAGCGAATCCTTCATTCGTTCACAAGTGAATCCTTCACTCATGCACAGGTGAATCCTCTCTTCATGCTGCTTGCTGCTCTTGTCACCATTAAATGACCAGGAGGATGCATGCAAGTCCACTAGTGTTTTTGTTTTGCTTATTCTGAACCTCTCAGCATCAAAGGGCCCGGCACTTACTTTTAGGGCTGCAACAAATTTACTTTACTTTACTTTACTAAACTACTTTTAATACTAATTTTAGTAGGGGACTAAACTGTAGATTAGATTTGGTTAGTCAATGATTATTTATTATGTTATCAAGTTATCTATCTATGGTGTCTATTTAGTAACATGCACATGTACGTATGGTCGTGTGGAGCGCAACACACCATGGAAAAGGGGCACTTAGACCTCACTTAGACTAATTCAGTGATCTCAACTGAGACACTAACCTAAAAGTAAAGTCACTCTACTGGAGGACGTGTTTTCCGAAAGCTAAAAAAAAAAAAAAAAAACAGCTATTTTACCCATCCACAACTTCAGACGCCAGAACTCCTGGATGTTTTCATTTTACATGCTTATGCATCGCCGTTGTACGTCTGAATTAGGTACACTTCACTTACTTAGTAACTTTATTTTCCTGACTTTCCTTCCCTGACAGTGTGCAAATGGCTCTCTTCCTCTCTAACATACACACACAGTGTGTAGACACACAATTATGTGCTAAAATACTCCCTATAACTCCATATACAAGCCAGAAACTACAGTACATGAGCACAGGCCTGCAGGTAAAGGGTTAATATGGTAATTAAGTTGTTAACTGTAAAAATCACAAATGTTACCTCCTACCAACAGGGTAAACCACCAACAATCAAGAATGCATGATTATGTAGTGCCATGGCTGTGCAGTCAAAAAAAGTGTGTTTATAATGTAAGTCTATGGGACAAAATGGGAGAAAAAAGAAAATCCAGTGCTGTGCAAAAACTAATAATGCAATAAAGTCAATTTTTTTACTGATGTTTGACATGACCAAGACTGTAATAAAGGTTCAAAAGAATCCAGTCCACATTCACCTTTTCTATTAAAAATGAGCCATTTTGTGTTTTTTTTTTTCAATTTTCAGCACCACCCCTTATGAAATTGGTGATTAAAGGGTTAAAATCCTGGGGGAAAATGATTTTTTCACTACTGTTGATTAGAACTGAAGTTAATTAAAAGGTCTATGCAAAAAAATTCAAAAAAATATTTATCTGATATATTTTTAAAACCGTTAAAGTTAGGGGACGTTTTTGTCCCCGAACAACACATTAGGGGGTAAAATTTGCCCACAGTGTACCGTTGACCTATGAAAAATTTTAAAATTTTATGTAAAATAGTTTATGTAAAATTAAGCTTATTGAGGAAAAATGATTCAATTTGTCCACATATTGACAAAGTTATGGCCAAAATAAACAGAAAAATTTCTCTCAGAGGACAAAAATGTCCCGAACAACACATGAGGGTTAACATTGTATTGACTTCAGGAAGAAGGGAACAGCATCGCAGGCCCTTTGCATCCTGGGTAAGGGATGTGGCGATGGTAGAGGAGTACAAGTGCCTGGGAGTGACCATCGACAGCAGACTGAGCTGGAGGACCAACAGCCCAGCTGTGTACAAGAAGGCCTGCAGCAGACTGCACTTCCTGAGGAAGCTGAGCTCCTTCAACGTGTGCAGCAAGATGCTGGAGATGTTTTACCAGCCGGTTGGTGCAGCACTCTGTTCTCCTCTGTGGGGCAGCATTGCAGCCAGTGACACCAACAGACTGAACACACTGAAGGCCGGCTCTTTCATTGGCTGCAGACAGGAGACCTTTGAAGCAGTGGTGGAGAGGAGGACACTGAACAAACTGTGATCCATCATGGACCTCCCCGACCACCCTCTCCTCCCTGTACTGGACAGACAGCGGAGCGCCTTTTCCAAAAGGCTCAGACAGCTTCACTGTCACAGAACGCTACAGGAAATCTGTCCTGCCTCATGCTGTAAGACTGTACAACACCTCCTCTCTGTGCCAGAGATAACAGACTCACTGCTGTAAGGGACACGTTCTGCACAAGGTTTAGGTTTTCTTACTTTCAAATTGCACACTTTGTTCTTGTAGATCATATCATTTCATACCAAATTGCACAATCCGATTCATGTATACCTGCATTACAAACTGCACATTTTGCTTCTGCACCTATGTTTATTTTTTTATCTTGCTGTAAATAATGTTTATACTGTTTAATTTTTACCATTAGAGGTATATTTGTTATTTTTTTGGTTTGCTTGAGTTTCTGTATTTGGCTGCTGCAACAGTGAAACTTCCCAGCTTGGGATGAATAAAGTATTTTCTATTCTATTAGCTGGTGTAGGATTGAGATATTCTGCTCTATGCATATCATGGCCGGCTTCATTATGAGACGAGTTCATCAGTGACCTGCGACATCATCTTCTCCCTTTTTATTAGTTAAAGTCATGAAAACAACTCGCAGCCATTGATTTTTTTCCCCCAATTTTATTTTACAAAGTTTCCACAGCTCCAACGTCACATTTAGAAGTTCCTGCAAAAGAAAACAAGACGTTAGAGCGACGACGCAGCTTCACCCTTTTAAAGCCGATCGTGCAGACTCTGGTTTAAAGATGACTTTTACTAAAGACTCAGCGATGAACCCCCCCCCCCCCCCCCCCCCCCAACCAAAATAAATCAGTTATGAAACCCTGAGGAGATATTTTCTATGCTCAGATGTGTCAGAAGAGAGGAGATCATTTAACTGGATTAATCATCGGGTGAAAAGATCAAATATGATTAAGTATAAAATCCATACTACTACAGTGCTTCACCCTTTGTCCAGTGATCAATGAAAACTCAAAAGCAGCTGTTACACTCTTTAATAGACATGGCCGAGGAGGTTTGAGGTTCTTACTTTGCAACAACGCTGTCGTTCTTTGCCAGCCTCAGGATGGAGTCATCAGACTCACCCTGCAGGAGTAAATAAAAACTTAATTATTCAAAGGTAAGCTCATTCATAGGATGTCTGTCAGGAACCCTGCACACTGCTGGGTCAATACTGCATTCAAACACAGTGAAAAGCCTCTAATGTCACGAGATAAGAGTGTTTAGATTACAGAACAAACACTTAAACAGTTAATCTGGACAGATGTGCACAGGGAGAGTAGAGCAGACTCACCATTCTGCGGATGGCACCACAGATGGCGTAGGTCTTGAACTGACCATTGAAGCGACCAGTCACCTTGTCAACCTGAAAAAGAAACAGAATATTTAACCTCCGGCTGCAAACAGGACCCATAAGCCACACTTATCTTTACCTGAGAACGTCTTATATCACACATGAACGTTAAGTCATAGTCTGCTTACAGCCTTATATTTTCCACTATTTATCCGTTTGTTATGCTTTAAGATTAACTTTATTAATCCCTGTGGGGAAATTAAGCAGGTATTCACTGTTTGCCACTTTTTTCTGAGTCATATGAAAATCTGTTTTATTTTCATACTGTATGGAAATTAATTAAACTGAACAAACGTCATGTGTGTGCAGCCGGTAACAAACGCTTTGTGGATAACATCTACCGCCTGTCTATCTTTAGCAGTCGAAGCCTGATATGTTTCTGTTTTGGACCAGTAAGCTCTGATAAACATTCCACTCGCAGTCGGTCTCCAAGCTGTGGACGCCGTATGATGACTAAGCTCCTCCAGCTTCACCATGACGGACACTTTTTTCCTTAAACTGTGAACAGCGCTGCTGTGGTTTAGTAAAACGACCAGCTCCATGCAAATTTTATACACAACACCGAGCTGTTTGTTGTGAACTATACACAAAGCAGATCGAAATAATGGATCATGTGTCACAAACCGACTGAGGGCAGCCAACAGGCCGCAAAATGTTCAAGTAACTGCTACTAACTGATGATGCACTGCTGATTAAAGTCATTTTTTTTCTCTTCTACTCTGAGGCACCTTTATGAGATATGTATAGAAAATCTTGCTGTCACCATTGTCTTCTCTGCTTTCTTTCCCTCTGTCTTCATCAATTCAACATGAATACAACAAAAAAAAACACACTCTCTTTCCCACCTAACGGCACCATGGGACATGAAGTTTTATCCTTAAAAGGACAAAAATATCTTAAGCAATTCTATTTATTTGATGATTTTGATATGAAGGATGGATACATGCAAACACATTCGTAGCACTCTGGGGTTAAATATGCACAGTCACAAAAAGGTTTCGTGTCTTGCCTCTCTAGGGACGGTGAACATTTTATTAGACAACTAATCAATACTATCCTTTTTTAATGTTAGGGGCTACGGTTACAGATGTTCACACTGTTTCAGAACACCAGCAGAAAAAAAAGTTGTTGCATCTGCTTATAAATATATATTTATTAATATATTCCACAAAAAACATTGATATTAGTCAAATATTTAACATCCTTACAATGTGTAATAACGTTGCCAGTCCAGACACACTGATGGACTTTTGTGTTTCTGTTCTAATTATTTAAAAAATGTTCTTGTTACCTCAGCAATGTTGATCTGGATGGAGGCATGGTCCTTGGCTCCAATGATTCTGTTGCTAGCAGAGCTGCAGCAAACAAACAAGTTTTATTTATCAGCAGCTCACACTTTATTGTTATGTTGGACAGATGTTGCATTAAAAATAATAATAAAACAAGTATATTATAAGCAGTAATCATCTGTCATTAGTTAACCCTCAGGTCACTGAAGGAGCTAGCATTTTTTTAACGCTCACCATTTGCGTGGCACGTAAAGGTCCACAAATTCACCAGCATCGTTCTGCATGTTTACAGGTTGTACAGGTGGTCGCCTACAAATCTGGAACAAAAAGAGAAAACCAAACGCACATCAGACGCTGTTAGCCGGGTGCTAACGAATCTGTCTACATCAACTATGCTAGCATTTTAGCTAACACGTGAAAAAATGTCCACCAAATTATGGGAGGTTTAAAAGTTTCACGTTTCTAACACAGCATGATAGAAGGAAACACATTACAATTCACTTAACAGATCAAGATAAGTGACGTTTGTTACAGTCAACAAGACAAAATCAGCAGTGTCCACAGCGATAGCTTGCTAGCTAGGTACTCCGTTAGCATGCTAAGACGGTCTTCACGGCCGCATGTGGCTGCTCACACACCCGACCGCTTTACGATATTTATACACAATTCCTACAACAAAACCACATCTACACATCAACTACCACCACACGGTAACATTAACTTGCAGAAATGTCAAGAAGACCGAGCCCATGTATCAATTTAAGCCGTCTTTTAGACATTTATAACACGAGAGCTCGACAGGAACCCACCGTATACGACAAATGGCCGACAGGAAAGGAAGAGCTGCACACCCGGAAGTAAAAAAATATGTCTCAGTCTGTGTTTGTCGCCACCTGCTGGATATTTTATTACAGCTAAAAGTATTTGGACAAGTTCTAACAGATTTTTGTTTTGTTCTGCAGAGGTGGAAAAAAGGTTATATATAAAACAAAGACATGATACATGATATGATACTGTGCAGTTAGCATTAGAAAATAAAAGGAAATATTTTTCCCATGAAAAAAATGCTTTTTTTATGACAGTATTTTATTCCCGTGTAGAAATGGCTGTGGGACCCTTGACAAACTACCTGATTCATGTCAGGCTCGTCCAGTCCCAGAACAAATGTAAGTGATATCAAAAGAAAAAACAGTCTAAATATAATGGTAACAAACATTTGTTTTATTAAAAGAAAACAATTTTAACATCATTTCAAACAGAAATATATTGAAAACACCACTGATATTTCCGATTATACAGTATATGTAATCATGTACTCCCACAAAATGGGACTTATGTGGCTCTGACACAGCCAAACATATGAAAACTTATAAAGTTTTATCACATGTAAAAAACAAAATAATAAATCTGAATACTATGAATAATGTCCACTTTCATTCTGAAACAGACATATAATCATTCTATTATCTACCTGTGTATAAATAAATAAATACACTCCCCTTCACCAAAACTACAAAAGAGCAGAAACACAGAAGAAGTAGAGAAGAACTACGCCACAGATCTCCTGCGTCTTCTTCTGTTGTTTACACAGGTGCACCCGACAGTCAGTTCGATGGGGCACATGCACCAGTGAGCAACTGAGCCTTTAAAAATCTGCTGGAAGATCCAGACCTGGAAGTAGATTGGCATGGGTCTCATGCCCTCGATGCTGCATTTGGTGCACACTGCTGTCTCAGTCGTTGTGGGAATTTGGCCATCCTTAAAAGTAGTTTCCCTAAGACAGAAAAAAAAAGATTTGATCACATCCAAATCAAGCTAGAACCCAAAGACCTGTACCACAGATCAATGACATTTGAAACTCACTTATAGGTCCAGGGTGCAACTGAGGAGTTCCAAAGGTCTGACACATGTTTGAAGGATGGAGGCTTGAAGTTCGGGTGAGTGCCCACATCCACACAGGAAGATTCACAGTGTGAGTGGCTGCAGCACGCCGTCCCCATCAGGCCCAGAAGGAGCTGGAAGGAAACACATTACAGACAGAAAACATGATTTATCTGGTTTTGTTGACACTTTGCCTCACAGTATACGATAGAATGCATTTTATTGTCACTATAAGTACAATGAGATTAAAGCGTCATCCAGTTTCAGTGCAAAAAAAACAGGCAATATATAAAAAAGACATTAAGAGAAATATAAGATGTTTCCAGTACTGACCAGAAGAGCAGTGAAGTCCATGCTGTAGGTGAGGAGTGAGGAGCTGAAGTGTTGTGTGTAAAATCAGTGTCGCTGAGCTGCGCTGGTGTCTCCCTGCACACCTTTGTGGCTTTTTATCCTGCACAGCGACGGTGATGAAAGAGCGCATTTGCATCACGGGGAACACAGCCAGCTGTAGGTGGATGCTGTGGGCCGCTGCCAAGTGTGTGAAAGACCCGATGCCGGCTTGTGTATTGTGTGTATTGTGTGTATTGTGTATGTTTACTTCACGCTCTTCAGGCTGTTTATATATGTTTATATATGTTTATATTTGTGTATATATAGACACACAAAGATGATTCAAGCCCCTCTCGGCCGTGAGCAGGTAAAAATCATTATATCATCATCATACAGTTTTGAGTTGGGGCTACACATATTTTTTGGATGGATATCCTGCCCACATTTTTCCATCAGTTTTTGGGACTTTTGCTAAATTATATTTCTGCATACCATACATGGTTGTGTATATGTACACAAACAGCTGAGCTGATTTCATTTGCATCATCAACTTCACTATGAGGATTCCAGCTTACTCATTAATAGGGGAACACCGAGCGTGATGCGTTTGGGAAAGCCTACACAAACACCCACACAGCAGAAACCTCCAGTCCTGAGTGGAGGTGTGTGTGAAAGAGAGAACTCACATGTGGGCGTCAAAAGTCCTGTGGTAACAAGTCTGCTGCAGTCCGAGCTCCGCCCCACAGGGAGTCTGTGGCAGGAACACACAGCTCCGGGATTCCTGTTTGATCTTTGTGGCTCAACAAACCATCAAACAAACAAACAAACAAACAAACAAACAAACAAACAAACAAACAAACAAACAAACAATGGAGCTAGCTTTCTAAATTTAGCAAAATTTTAGGATATTACATAAACACAGTGCGGTTAAGTTCCAGCTATGTGGCTAAGCTTGGCATTTTTTTATGCTATCATTAGCAAAACACCGTCAGACTTTATCTCTCATGAGGCTAATTTGGCCGCTAAATATGCTGGCATGTCTTTGCATGCGCTACTGTTACAATCTGAAAAAGGAAAAACTGCTGTACTGATGAGGAACAACGGAAAAGTTGCCTTTCATAGAGTTTCTAAGCCAGGGGTGGGCAATTATTGCAAAGTCAATCCAGCTAGAGTAGGATTGTATCTAGATAGTCTTTAAGCTGGATACTATTTTCAAATCTGGCTATCACACAAGCGTGTCCACACTCAATCCAGCTTAATCCGGCTTGTTTGCGGTCCTCCAAACCACTAGGTGGCGCCTCGTAATATACAGAATCCGTTCACGTTCGTGTGCGCATGCGTTTTTGTCCCGTGTTGCTCCCCGTGAACCGGAAGTAGCACATCGCTAACCGGAAGTATCACGTTGCTAGTCGGATTCGCTAGCTGCATTTGCGTTCAGACCTGAGCCACATTTGAGCCAATCTGGCTAGATCCACCTCCGAGAGGTGGATTAGAATCAAACTGGATATAGCCGGATTCGCAGTGTTCACACTAAACAGGATATATCCAGATACGGCCCAAATCCTGCTCTAGCTGGATTGATTTCCCCAGTGTGAATGGGGTCATAGACTTCCATTAGAAAAGCAAAGGGCCACACAGCCGCACAGTATCTACCTCTATAAATATGCTGCTGTTACATTTTCATCATTGTTAGAATCTCTTGCTGTCATTTACGGGTTCCTCCTCTGTCCTCTGTGTGTGTGTCCATGTCCTCTGAGTGTGTCCATGTCCTCTCTGAGTGTCCATGTCCTCTCTCTGAGTGTGTCCATGTCCTCTCTGAGTGTCCATGTCCTCTCTCTGAGTGTGTCCATGTTCTCTCTGAGTGTCCATGTCCTCTCTCTGAGTGTGTCCATGTTCTCTCTGAGTGTCCATGTCCTCTCTCTGAGTGTGTCCATGTTCTCTCTGAGTGTCCATGTCCTCTCTGAGTGTGTGCTGGTTGTATGTTGAAACACACACAGTGCAGAGCAGCACAGATGAGGTGAAGATATTTTTACAGAAAACTAAACTAAAACAACTTCAACGATCAAATCAAAGAGTTCTGAAAACAGACAAAAGCAGATTGATGAGTGATAGATGATTAGGTTGTAGTGACAGTGATGTGTTTCTGGTGTTGTAATCCTGCTTGAAGGACACATGCACGCAGAGCGGGAACAATATGTATGTATGTACAGTTGTGTTTGTATTGATGTATTGTTATAGGCATTTCTAGTTTTAATGCATGCAGACAGGGAATCCCTCCATCCACCCACCCACACACACACACACACGGAAAGCAGCAGGCTGTATTGTTGCTGTTTGTCGAGTCCAAAACACTGCTCTTCATTTGCATCAGTTATTTCCACAGTTGTACTCGCAGAAACTCTGACCTCTGAAACTGGGCCCGTTTCCAAGTGTTTGGAAAACAGCTGCTGTAAACACACATGGTGACTCCTCTTCTTTAAACAATCACAGGCCGATCAGCTGTGGCCACTGTGGCCAAAATCACAGGAGAAGCTGCTGCAGAGCAGATCTATGGACCCGTTCATCACAACATCAGTCAGGCGGACTCATATGTAACACATAGATAGTAGCTGTCATAGGTCTGATATCCACGGTGTGCCACAAGGATCTATTGTAGGTCCTTTGTCATGTACTTTATGCAGGAGTGAGCTCCCTGAAACATAGCCATTTGATATCATGTCTTTTATTAATTTGCACCACCCACTTAATACATTAACCTATGGTAAAAGTTAACCTATGTTCCAAAAAACATGAAGAAGATACATGAAGATAACATTGAAGTAATCAGACACACAGTCCAGACATCGTTCATGTGGTAAATGACTGTTCTAGTTTTTAATGGGACATATACAAAGGTGTACAGAGACCCTTTCCCAGCAGCCATCACTCCTGTGTTCTGATGCTACATTGTGTTTTAGCTAATCGTGTTAAAAAGGCTCATTGATGATTAGAAAACTCCTGTGAAATGATGTTAGCACAGCTGATGTTCTGCTGATCAGAGGAGCTGTAGAACTGGCCTGAAGACCCCAGACTTTGGAACGGTAATGTAAATCAGTCCTCACAGACCTTTATGTTAAAATGTCCAACAGCAGAAATAAACATGTGTTCAGCCTGGTACAAACACAGCTTTGGTCCCTGTAGGCCAGTGGTACGAGGAGGAATCTCATCAGAATCATGGCTGAGGCCACAGCACGTAACCTGCGGACCATTAAAGTTAAAGTGGTCGTACTGAGAGCTGCAGTTGTTGGTCAGTTTTTTCCAAACTTCAAGGCTGCAAGGAAATATGACGTACTGCTGCCTGCGTGCGGTTCCTCCTGTAGCTTCTGCTTTTGGTTTCAAGACCTGTCAATCTCTCTCTCTCTCGCTCTTGAACAGACCTTCCAGACTTGACCTCAGCAGCTTCAAGAGGTGTTGAGGCCCAGTTCGGCTTCCTCTAATATGTTCTTGGTTCTTTATATTGCATATTGCAACTTAACTGATCTACAAAGTGATCATTTAAACGGACAAATCTGTGTCATTCACAAGCAGCCACCCTTCTGAGGGCTGGAATATAAAGCTAGCAGGAAGTGTTATAAAGGTCAGTTCCTCCAGTGGCCACTTGAGGCTGACTCACTGTGGCCTCACAGCAGGAAGGTTCGGTTCTGACTGGGGCCGTTCTGTGTGAAGTTCGCAGGCTCTCCCTCTGCGTGGCGTCTAAAGCTGCGGCTGTGGCGTCATCGTTTCGAGTGATACGATTATTTTTAGACCAAACCTGAAATAACTACATTTCATTGCATGCAAACACCCACGATGGTTACAAGCCTGGACTGTGATGGCAGGGTGGTGAAGCCTCTCATGCCAAGTTTCACCTGACATAACAGGAAAGGTACAACGGCTATCTAAGATCAGATCAGATCCTTCGTAATGTATGAGACAATGACAATTTACACTAAATACAAAAGAGATGTGAGTGGATATATATATATATGTGTGTGTGTGTGTGTGTGTGTGTGTGTGTGTGTGTATATATATATATATACACACATACATATATATATATATATACACACACACACACACATATATATATATATATATATATACACATATACATGCATATATATATATATACATGTGTATATATATATATATATATATATATGTGTGTGTGTGTATATATATTCACACACATGTGTCTATCTATATGTGTGTGTGTGTGTGTGTGTGTGGAAAGGTTGCATCTTCAAGCCGGATAAAATATAAATATAGATATATTTATATTTATATAAATGAATATCAGTATTATCTGCACTTGTAACCATGTCATAACCTCTGTTCACTCTAAAGTGGTTAAAACGAGCAGCGCTGCGTCCTAACTTGTAACCGTTGTGTCACTAAAAATACACTTGACTACAGTTTCAGCGTTTGTAAGGTGAGAGTAATCACACTTCAGTTCAGATCTTGATGGCATGACAGATTCCAGTGAAGCATTACAGTATGGGTAAGGAGGTAAGCCTCCTTTTCTTCCCGGCGGTTTAACCTCCTACAGTCAGTACATTTCACAACAGTGAGCCTTCTGGTATTCGACCCAGTTCCGGGGCTGAGACATGAGTCACTGTGGCAGTTCACCCTGCAGCCTCTAGGGCAGGGGTGGGCAATTATTTTTTTGCGAGGGCCACATAGACTTCCATTAGAAAAGCAAAGGGCCACATTTGTTTCATAAATAATGATATGAATTGAATCGGAGATCACTGGCACATAAATATGCTCTTGTTACATTTTCATCACTGTAAGCAGTGTTTCACACAGACCAATGTGTGGTGGCATCTCGGTGTCACATCGGTCGGAGAGTTGGTCATTGGGGTTTGTAAAAGTTAAATATACACCTGCATGCTTATTTGTGACCCGTACTTTGCCCAGGTCTGCTCTAGGGGCTGGCTCCAAAAACAAGAGCCATGTTAAAATGTCCAGTTTAAAAGCAGAAATAAACATGTCTGCGTACAAAAAACAGTTCTGATCTGTATTGGTACGTTATATCAGGACCTAAAATTACATATAAATCTGAGTGTGACCACTTTGACCCCGTTCACACTGGGGAAAAAAATCTGGCTAAAGCGAGATTCGGGCCTATCCAGATGTTTTTTTTCACCTTTTTTTTTCACCTCGAATCCGGCAGTATCCAGTTTGACTTCAATCCAGCTAGATCCACCCACGAGAGGTGGATCTAGGTGGCGCCACCTAGTGGTTTGGAGGACAGCAAACACGCTGGATGAAGCCGGATTGAGTGCGGACACAAGTGTGTGCTAGCCAGATTTGAAAATAGGCCTGAACGCATCCAGCTTAAAGGCTGTCTGGGCTCAATCCTACTCTAGCTGGAATGACTTTCTCCAGTGTGAATGGGGCCTTAGAGTTAGAGCGGGATTCGGGCCGTATCCGGATATATCCTGATAGATCTCAATCCACCTCTCGGAGGTGGATCCTGCTGGATCGGCTTACATCTGGCTCATGTCTAAACGCAAATGCAGCTAGCGAATCCCGCTAGCGACACGATACGTCCGGTTCACGGGGACAGTGTCTGGGTCGCATACAAAAGCCGCATGTAAACAACCGTCGAACTACAACAGCTTTGCCCCGAGTTTATTTTCCACAGGGCTACAAAGGAATAAACTGCTTTTAGAACTAGAAAAAAAAAAACAACAAGCAACACGGGACAAAAAAAGTTGGAGTTTAGCTGGGCTGCGACGCTGCCAACATGGTGACGGTCAGAGTCTCCCGAAGGGACTGAGAACAGTGCTGATGACGTCACAGAGGCTCCTTCCATCTTTTGTTACTGTCATTGGTCCTAACACATAAACACCTTGTTGATACTAGTTGTAGTATTTGTGTAAAGTGGCAGAGGTTGATAATCACAGTGCCAGCGAAGCATGACTCATTACTGTATCTCTGATGAAAAGAGCTGGTTGCATCATGAAACGCTTTCATCCTGTGGTACTAACAATAGAAACTTCACAGGTTTTACTTAGTAGCAGAAAGTTTATGATTATGTAAGATTAAGATCACATTACAACGGTTTGTAAGATGATGTAATGCATCTAAATTTAAGACTTACACGCAGGGCCGACTGTGGGCTGTTAGGGCCCCGTACATCCAGGGGGCGCCAGAAAACTGTACTGGAAATTACAGATTTCTTTGATTATTTCAACCTGTTCATGTATTTTATTTGTGTGTGTGTGTGTTTAGGGGGTTTTCCTCTGTGGTAAAAAAAAAGTTAAATAAAACAAACAATAAAACATTTAATTTCAA
Organism: Parambassis ranga; assembly: GCF_900634625.1. Lineage (NCBI taxonomy): Eukaryota > Metazoa > Chordata > Actinopteri > Ambassidae > Parambassis > Parambassis ranga. Next base: position 1,501,545 of record NC_041028.1, on the reverse strand, counting down.
ATGGTGGGATGGATGAACTAGTTTTGGTTCAAAGCAAAAACGTATAAGATTTCTTTGGAGGATATGGATACATTGCAGAGGGCCTAGGACTGAACCATGAGGAACACCACAGACTGGAGCAGGAGAGGAGAGGATCACCAGGAGAGGATTTTTTATATCTCGTCTGAATTTTATGTTTAAATTTTATTATGGCCCAGACAGACTATGACAGTGTAAATATGTAAATAAGTCTCAAAACAAACAAAAACAAATACAAACCATGCTCCCCTTGGGATAGACAGATATTGTGCTTCCAATAAATTCTGCTGAGAAGCTTGACGACAGATTCGACTGCACAAAAACCAGTGGTTGTAACAATTTTTTAATTTCCTGTCATGAACTTGATCAAGCACAAAAAAGCCTTTCACAACACGAGGAGACAGAGAAAGAGCAGAATATTACAGAGATGATCGATGGCGTGTTCTCACCTTCATGTCGCAGAAGGGAGAACAAAAACACAAAATAAAAGCGAGAATAAAAACTTGGTTCAACTTTTTTCCATAGTGATAAAAGCTACAAAAACCTAACAACGTTCAGATCCTCTTTAGAACATACAGAATTATAATACAGAAACACTACAATACTTCTTTATGATTTCATACCCCCCCCCCCACCCCACCCTCTCTACGTTACTCCTGAAGCCGAGGGCAGTACGATCACAGATGAAGAAATATCAGGTACTGTACACAGACACGAGTCATCGCGGCTCCGCTGAAACCAGAACCATCTCAGGAGAGCACCGTCGAGCCGCCATCTTGTATCTGCAGCCCCAATCTGCACCAAGTTTGTGGGCGTGTTTTTATCTTTAAAAAGCCAAACAGGGCTTGTTTTGTGTGCAGAATGCTTCTAAATGCTAGCAGGTAATGCGGCTAGTGATGTTTAAAAAAACAAAAAAACAAAACTAATTTTGATCATGGTGCAGTTACACTGTTTGAACAAAGGGGGCGCCAATGTCAGCGTGCAGAATGTGGCTTTCACATAAACTTTACAAAACTCTCCTGCCTACATTATGAAGGCGCTGTGTGTGTGTGTGTAAAATGTATCGCCAAATAATTATCAGACAAATCACTTCCTGTTTGTTTCACATTAAAAGTCTTCCACTGTGCCCCCCCCCCAAATTTGCCTAGAAGGCTTTTATTGTGAAACATCAACAGGAAGTACAGTAAAAATAAAAGAGATTTTCAAGAATTTACAGAAACTCTTCATTGTGAGTGTATGCACATGATTTGTGTGTGTGTGTGTGTGTGTGTGTGTGTGTGCTTGGTGAGAGTATTAACATCAGTGACAGAAGCTGGAGGAGGGTAATCTACATTCTCTGGTTCAATTCGACTGCATTCTTCTCAACAGGAGTAAAGGTGACAGTGGAGGGAGGATGAACCGGGAGCTTCAGCTTCCCACTGCGATCCTCCCGCAGACACGCCGGGCCATTCTGCGACCCCTCACCCTTTTTTTTTTTTTATAGCTTTGATTTTAGCTTTAGAACCAATTCAGGGTCACAAAGAAACAACATCAGATGTCCCCCAGCAGCCGCTCACACGTCACGTGTTGTTTCCTTCATCAGGAGGGTTTACTAATTTCTGAGGAATGTCAGTTTTCTGTAGCAGACAGATTTTTTTTCCTGCAGCCAGTTTTTGGTTTTTTATAAGAAATGTTATAAAGAGGAGAGGAGGCTGCAGCCGCCCGCCGCCCGCTCGCTGCAGCTCGGGCTAACCGCTCACCACTTCTTCTGTTTTTTGTCGTTTTTTTTTTTTGTTTGGTTGTTGAACGTGTTGCACAGCAAAAATACATTTTCCAACACCACAGAATGCCTCTGAGATACTCTGAAGCAATTTTTTTTTTTTTAGTTGTTTTTTTTTTTAACACAGCGGGAGGGAGGAAACAGAGAGGTGAAAATGTGACAGACGTTTGAAGGGCAGCATAAATATATATATATGTATAAAAAAATCTATTATACAGCAACAGGACTGTGAGACTACAGAGACAGATATTTAAGCCCCGCCCACAACGAAGGGGGGAAAACAATCCCTCGCCACTGGCTTTGTATCGCATCATTTCGTTCTTAAGACTAAGCTTAAATTTGTGTCAGTGTGAACTAAATCTAGAACTAAATATGACTCTAAAGGTGTTGTCAGCAGCTGGATGCTAAGCTAAAGCATCGTAACAGGACATCAGTCATACAGGGATGAGGGTACGTCTGAACGCTACATGGCTACGTGCTTTAGCCTGATAATATTAGCTGGTACACATAAGGAGCTACAATAGTCCAGTGACACAGTGAAATCCTGTTTGTTTTCCAGTTGTCTTGTGCCGGCCGTGGTGCGGACTGTTTTCCTGCCCAGTGGGCGTGGTTTTAAGTTCGTCTATATACATCTCTTTACCGATCAATAACGCCAATATAATAAAAAACTTAAAATCTATCCTTAATTTACAAAACGAGGAACCTTTTTAAGAAATAATCCAGCTACATGATGACCTCACAGACCCTTTAGACAAAACTACAAAGCTACAGAAGAACTCCTTTACCCATAATGCCACATTCTAAAAGGCAGTTTTTTGTTTTTTTTTTTACAGTCAGCTGACAAAAGGTCCTCTAACTAGTTTATAATAACACACTGTAAACATGTTTTAAAGACCAGGCATGGATCAATGGTCCGACAGCATGTATATAAATATAGAACTGTATAGAACTGTATATATCTGTATAGAACGCCATATGAGCGGCTGTTTTTAGCTGCCGATACAAATCAAGTGCTGGCAGGCAGAGGTGGATGTTCCCATGTAGGTAAGGAGGCGATTGATCAATTGGACCTGAAGAAGTTTTTTTTTTTTTTTTAAATATATTTACAATTTTAGACAGAAGCGGAGAAACGAGTCCCTGAAGTGACCTGGTTACCGTGGCGACATCAGGGCTGAAACGATAACAGCTCTTCCTGCTGTTTTTTTTGGGGGATGTCCAAATTGTTTTGCAAGAATCCATTGAGCCTATTTACAAGCGTTTCATTTTAGCAACACACAAGAAATTTACGACTACAAACAGTGCGTGTCAGATGTTCCTGTTAAGACGGCGAGAGGCGCGGCGCACTGGGACATGTGTAGGAAAAGTAGAAAAACCGCTTCTGTCTGAACCCTGAATTTCTGTAAATGAACCAGGGCTGACGAGACGTCTGACGTGCAGCTCTAAAAAAAGACACAATACTCCTGTCACTCACACGTATAGCTGCTTCTGTGTTGTTACAGTTTGTACTGACTGGTGCCACAGTTGTAAGACATTAATGTAGGTTATCGTGTTTTCGAGGTGTTTTCTTTGCACGTTGTCTGCAAAAATCATAAAATCCCTTCCAGACGTCACATTTTCACCTTTGTGTTTGCACCTGACTGCAGAGACAGAAAGCACCAGGACTGTGTTTAAAGAGGAGGAGCTGCGGGTGTTTGGAGGACAGGTAGCCGTGTCGGGTGTTCCTCTCTCTGCTGGCCCGGGATGGTGACTCCAACGTGAGTTCGGACAGCCTCGTCTCCGCCGGCTCTAGATGGTCTGCAGGGGACGACAGGGAAACACAAACAGTTGTTTTACAAGTGTTAACAGCGGCCTTCAAACATCCTGACGGTCTTTGAACGCATCACGTGTGACGTAAAGGAACACCAATGCAACCAAATCTAATTAAAGTGCGCACAGACAGGTTGGAGAGCTCTCTGCTTGTAGCCATGGCTGTGCTGTTTATACAGAGGGGGAGGAACGCAGTGAAAACAAGGCCACATAAGTGCTTCAGCTTCACCTCAGGAGGGTAAACATGTGAGTAAACGGAGGCGTGTGACTCCTCTGTTCCTTTCACCGTTTCCATTTGCTTACATGAAGTAATTGTTTTGCATAGCTGCTTTCTGCTTTGTGCTTTTTATTGTGCTGACATTTACATGCCGGCTCCCCCCTGCATGGTGACGGCCGATGTTTACTCAGTAGTGGGAGCAGAGAGAGTTATAATAACAACACGTCTGTTGTGTTTTTATCTGTTCAAAAGGTCAAACAATAAACATGTGTCAACAGTGTTATTGCAGCATTATTGGACATGATTACCTTTAATAATTCACTATACAGCAGCGGCAGAAAACACATGCCTGAGTGGTTTTCTAAGACACACACAGACTGGTGGCAGTGACCTGTGTCATGGTGCAGCCCGGTGTGACACCGTCTTTGCTCCATCACAGCTCAAGCTGTGGCTCTGATACATCAATGCAATGTGAGCCTCACCTGCCATCATGGAACGAATAACATAAAAATATATAACACGCCATAACCCTCCCCGCACATCACTGTTTTCAGACTATGGCGGATGGAGTCAAGTTTCATTTCCACATGCCTGATGCAGTCATTTAAGTATCAGTCTGATAGCAATGCTATGATGGTATTTTCTTGTACAGCTGAGGACTCTGGGTAAAGTCGGTGTGATAAAAAGATGGCTGACCTCTGCACTCTGCCTCTGCATCTTGTGCACGGAGCAGGCCGCTTGTTCCTCTTCCCCCGACCCCTCACGCTCCGATTCGCGCTCCCGCTTCCCTGTGATGCTGCCTCTGCTGTGCAAGAGGAGTCCTGAAAGTGCCACATAGCAAACAGCTTGTCAGTATGAGCACCACCACTCTGCTCGTGCTGCGGTGTCGCCCTCTTGTGGCAGGCTGAGGCTGCCTCACATCATGCCCTGCTGCTTCTTACCCGGGTGTTGAGGCACAGCAAACTCATGGTAGAGTCGGCTGCTGGTGACGGTCTGGCTGGCGTCTGGCACTGAGTGGTATCCTGCAGACCGACACATAAACGTCCATTTTAATCAAAGAAAATCCAGTAAATGTGGTGAAATGTGGGGAAATGTGAAGACTGTTTACCATGTTGTTGTTGTTGTTGTTGTTGTTGCTGCTGTGGTGGTGGTAGCGGTTGCAGTCGTTGTTGCTTCTGTCCAGCGGCGCTTGGCCCCGTCTGCTCCTCGCTGTCAAAGTTGAGCAGGATGCTTCCGCTGCCGTTACTCGTGGCAACAGAGCTCCCCGACACTGCAGGCACTGAAGACAACAGAAGGTGATGATGAGACCTCCAGCAGGAAGTAAGAAAAAAACAAACAAAACACTGAAAAACTGACTCACAATGTGAGTTGTTGTTGTTGTTGTTGGTCCCTGGCTGCTGCTGCTGCTGCTGCTGCTGCTGCTCTCCAGGAGAGTAGGCCATCATTCCTCCGTTCCCGTTCCCGTTGGTGGACGGCACTGACGCCAGCAGGCCTGACACACCAACACATATAACATTTAGTTAGGACGGTACAGGGGTTTATTAACTGCCTTTATTTAGATGCATGTTACAATACTGCGATTTGATGCAAATACAACTTGCAGAAGAGCGCAACATACGACCAATGGATTATTATTATTAGTATTAATAAAACTGGCCTTTGGCACTGTATAGGCATCACAGGGCCGTCCTAACAGGGTTTTTGGAGTCTTACTGTAGTTCACATGGGGGATTTCTCCTCATCAGTGGCCCCACTTTCTTATGTGTGGTATCTCAAGGGTCCATTTTGGGCCCGGTGCTCTATAAGCACTATATTTAGTGCCATGGAGGTCAACTTTTAGAGAGCACAATCTATCCTTCCACAGCTTTGTACATGACAAACTAACTTCAAGTTAAATATAACAGCAGCGAGACATGATACAGGTTTAGGGTTGGATTTGGGATTTCACTCCTTGTTTTTAAGGTCCTATACGGGTTGGACACACGGCTCACTAGTTATCTAGAATCAGACCTTTTGCCGTAGCTTCCTGACACCTTTGGAATCATCTGCCTGGCCCCATTAGAACAGCTCAAAACCCCAATAAATAAATAAATACATCTCTCAAACATTTTCAAGTCATTTCCCCCGGTGTGTCCATACAAACGTCAGAATGCACTGATGCACTTTAACATGCTCTTACCCAGGCCCCTGTATCGGCTCAGCTGCTGGTAGATCTGCTTCATCCTCTCGATGTTGAGCCGGCTTGCCTCCGCGTGGTGCACCATGGGCTTTGGGTAATGAACGCCGATTATGCACTTGGCGGCCGCCTGCACGGACTCCGGGGCGTTCCACGGGTCGTAGATGTACTTAGCAGGAAAACCTCGGAGGACAGGTAAGTAACGTCTGGAAGCATAGGGAGACATTAGACACACCGGCTTGTGTCAACAGCACGTGGAAGGACAGAAAGTAAGTCAGGGATGGGTTTAATGCAGGGACGTATAAAAAAAAGTTTATAAGGAGAAAAAAAATAGTCAAATATTTTACAAAATAGATTTTTTAAAAAACTAAAATAGCTACAAGTGTTACTGTTAAAATAAATCTGAGAGATCCTTTAAGGTTTTGCAGCCCGTGTGTGTAACTGATAAAAACATGCTGGTCTTCAGCACTTCATGCTTACAGGTTATGGAAAATAGTTGCTACAAAAATGAAAGCTACAAACAACCACAACACTGCACAGTATGGCTACAGTACATGAGAGTATGAGTACGGAGTCACTACGTCTGTGTGAGCTTTTGGATAAGCTGGCACAGGATGAGTTAGCATCGCGGTGCACAGTGAGGACTAACGGTTCCAAAAACAAGGCAGAAAACCAGGGGCTGTGGTCCCAGACAACTGTTACTGAGAGCTGGTGTGACAACGGCCACACCGGAAAAAAAGTGTGCTCCTCCAAGAGGTGAAAGCCAAAAAGAGTCTGACTGCAACCATTCAGCATCTCACAGTACCATTCCAACCTGCTGCAGGTTCTGTTCTTGTTTCTTGGGCTGCTCCATGTGACAAAGAGAGGCCACCTACCTACTGCACTTGGTCCGACCTTACCGAGTCCGAGGAGGGGAGACAGGACAGGACGGGAGGGGGGTTGGGGGGGGTGGAGCTGTGGGAAGTGATGCAAAGCATCACTGAGAGGCAGAGATGAGAGGAGGGGGGATGGGGGGTGGGAAGAGGGGGTGGGGGTAGGGGGGGTTGGTGCGGCCTTGTGGACCGACGCACACGTGACGGACGGCGCTCCGGTTGCTACGGAGACCGCCCCGTCGCTAGAGAGAGAGAGAGAGGCCGCTGCCGATTGGGTTGATGATGCTAGGAGACGTCTACTGTGACACGCGGTTAGAAAGCAGAGTGTATTTAACCCCCCCACCCCACACCTCCCACCCGTAGCCCTCCCTCCCCCCTCCCCACCCCCCCAACCCTGACCGGAGCCGGTGTATAGTGGAAAAGTTCTGCCATCGAGAACATCTGTTCCGTTTGTCCTTCATTAATCCAGGAGCTTCCTCTACATCCACACGTCCTCAAGGCATAAAAAAAAACAACTAACACTGAATGTCACACTGACTCTTAAGGTCCCCTGTCGATGACAGAAGTCCTCCATTATACCTCACAGCTCCAGGCCGCCTGCCCACCCTCCCTCCAACCTCCCCCCATGACCAGACAGCGGTGGACTGAGAAAAGAGCTCATGCCTGCTCCCCCTGTCCCTCTGACTGTGGTGGTTGTCTTTTAAGAGGGTCAGCGGGCCCAAAAGTCCCCCTGCTGACTGTCTCCTCCCACAGCCACAGCACCACACTCTGGGCTGGCCCACTAGGGAGCCCCCTCATTTCACCAAAAGGGACCACAACCCTTTTGCCAGGAAGATCCGCGACCTACTGGTAGCAAGTGGTCCAGTGGAGGACAGTGGGTGGTGAAAATGTGCCGGCATTACGATGTTTTAATGAAATGAAATGTGTTCTGTGCATGTTTGTGTGCATGTTTCTGTGTGTGTGTGTGTGTTAGCCAGCCACTGCTCCAGGCCCACCAGAACCGGCAGGGCTGCATTCACATAAGCAGAGCACCACTGAACATTTCACAAAGGGTGGGATGAGGGGCTTTGCCCAGCGCCTGGACAATGCACCAGCTCGCATGGCACGGCGCAGGTAACAAGTACCGGTGCCAACCATGCGTCACCGCGATGGCAGAGCTACAGCTGGTCCAGCGCCTCTCCTCACTACCCCCCGGGGAATGCTTCATAGTCCTCTACCTAACGAATGCAGGTCAGGTGTTTGCATTTCCCTACCAAGCGGTCAGAATCCCTTTTGACGAAATGAGACGCTACCGAGATACAAACCCGCCCAGAGGGTGCTGCTGGGGCGTGAGCCAAGTCCTTGTCCCTCAGGGTATGCACAGATCAATAAAAACCAACCAAAGAAAAGGCCACCGATTTCTCCAAGCCCGGCTTTCCACCCAGGCATGCAGCCCGGGGCTGGCTGGCGGCCCAGGCCCGGGCCCGGGCTGCACACCTGGGTGGAAGTAAGGGGGGGCGTGAGAACGGCCAATCATCTTAAAAGCAATCAGCTACAATCTACGAAGGGGAGAGGGATAGCTGAACTTTTCCCCCAATCCCCCCCAAAAAACAGATGAGCCAAAACACAAACACAGAGCCACATCCAGAGAGAGAGAAGAAGTAAACTACGCCTGTGCAGTAAGAATCATCTGGTGGCAACACTTATATAAATATGTAGATATCTAAAAGATGTGCACATGTACACAATCACCAAACATTCACAAACAATTAAAAAAGGCACACAGAGACTGTGGACACTGAAATTATTACAAAAGGCATGCCTGATTAAAAAAAAAAAAAAACTAAAGTGCTGAAGTTTTAACAGAAAATATGGACTGATGGGGAAAAAACTTAAAAACAAAACAGGAGGGAAGGATGTTCATACTATATCACACACTTACCCAAAGATCTGGAGGTCCCCCTTTATCCCTCCCTCCGTCTCTCTCTCTCTCTCTTTGCCTATTCCTGGTGAATTTAAACCTAAGAACTGTGTGTGTGTCTCACTAATTAATTAATTATGACTAAATATGCCTAAAAATGTGTGTGTGTGTGTGTGTGTGTGCTGGAATTAATACTAAACTGAACCTGCACAGATCTGGTCCGAGCATGTCCCGCCTTCTTAGTGTCTTTCTATCTTCCAGAGAGACAGAGGGAAGAAGGGTCCCATCCAGGATGGGAGGGGAAGTCAGCGGTTGGCACCAAGGGGGAGGGGCCGATGCCAGGAAAGGTACCCACCTGATGAAGTCCCCGTTGGGGTCGGTGCGCCGGCCGAAGCCCACGGGGCAGTAGCAGTGGAAAAACTGCTGGAAAAATGAACTGCAGGACAGCCACATCCAGCTGCCTGCGTTCACACTCCAGTCTGCATCTAGCAGCAACTCTTCAAAGACCTGAAGGGACAGAAAGCTCGCCGTCAGCATGACGTGACTGGATGCAGACCGTTTATGGTGTCTAACGCTTTGACACCTCACCTTCATGCCTTCCTCCCAGCTGATCCACAGGTCCCCTCTGGTGAGGAAGCAGGCCACTGCATGCCTGGCTAGATGATGAATCCAGCCCTCCTGCCTCAGCTGAGTCATGATGGCGTCTATCCACGGAAAGCCCGTCTTCGCTTCAGCCCACTTGGCAAGAGCCTCTGGATTCTTGTCCCAGGGGATGCGGACACAGATGGGGTTTCCTTCCATCTTGTCGAAGCGCGGGTTGTTGGTCGCTGCGGTGTAGAAGAACTCGCGCCACAGTAACTGGCCGTACAAGGAAAGCGGCGGAGAGCTGTTCTTTTTCACCTGGGTGCATTTAAAGACATTAAACCGTGAATGTTTTGGTGGAAAAAGATTAACATAAGCATGCTGACTGTGCTGAAAAACCTTTGACTTTTACTTTTAGCATCTGGGCTCAAAATCTTATGATTTGAATTCTAGTGCAGATGAACACGTTTTAACCCCCTGTCAACAGGTTGGATGTTTAACTTTCTCTGATTGTCCTTAAATGCATCATGTGTGATGAGAAAATTCACCTAAATCTAGCTAAGCTTACAATATTTGTCTCAGTCGCACAACAAGACAATTCTGTATAAAACTAAACATTCTGCACTCCTCAGCACAACCAGGAAGTCATGATGGACATGTGACCAGCAGCCTTCATGCTTCTGTGTGAACAATTAACTAACTACAGTTATCTTTCCTGGAATGGTCACACTTTAGGGTTTTGGTAAAGTAAGCCGACCTTGCGGTAGAGGTCAGTGAGCTTGAAGTAGAAAAGGCGGCAGGAGAGGCAGCCGAAGCGCAGGTAAGGGCTGAGACCTGTGGGGCTGGCCAGCAGGGAGTTGGCATTCATCCTGGGGCGCTCGAAATTAGCCACCCACGCCTGGAGAGGGAGGGAGAGAGAGGGAGGGAGAGAGAGGGAGAGAGAGAGGGGGAGGGGGGAGGGAGGGAGAGAGAGAGACAGAGAGAGAGAGGGAGTGAAAATGAGAGAGCGAGAGTAAAAAAATGGCGTCATTCATTTTGTGTCAAAAGGTTTTCAAATTCATAATTAGTGTTAACGTCTAGCCTTGCAGGCATGGTGCAGTACTCACCTTCCTCTCCAGATGGCGCTCTATCCTGGTCAGAGCTTCGGTTTCTCCACCCGGCCACACAGCTGACGGCAGGCCCTCCGTGTCAAAGCCTGAAAACATTACATAAGATTCACTTTCCTCATCGCTGCGAGCTTTTATGTAGAGTCTCCAACAGTCCTGTAGTTATAACAGCAGTTATGTCACGCTAAATTCAAATCTTACACAACTCAATCAGCCAATCGGCAGGTGCTCATACCTGCTTATAAATCCTACAAAGAGCTACCTCCAACTGTCAGCTATGCTTGGTTTTTATCAGTTTACTGCCACGAACGCCAACATTTGGTTGGGTAAGAGCACAGAGGACACAAGCCGCGGAGAGGAGGCATCCAAAAATTAATATAAAGGTAGGAATTGGGAAAATATTACAAAATATGGTGGGAAAAAAGGGCTGGCTGATGGCAGCTGACCCAGAAAGTGTATTAATTGACTGTGTGTGCAGGTGTGAGCAGCAGATGGTGGCGGCGCTGTGAATGAACAGCGGCCTTCTGTGAATGGAAACGAGGCATCTGGACCGAGTGAGGATTAGCATCTTAAACATGCTGCCTGGTCCATTTAAGGGACAGATAACAGCTTGAAGGGACACCTGCGATGGGATATCACCACCTTAGATGTCCTGTGTTTTAGTGAAAGAGGAGCACGGTGTATGAATGGAACTCTGTGAATGGAAACTGGACATCTGGACTTAAAGAAGGTGAACCTGATTAATCCAATAGAGAAGGTTTAGACAAGATGCACCTTTAAATAGAGAAACAAGATTGACCGATTAGTGGGGCCTGATTGTGGCTGTCGTGCTGTAAGGGTCAAAGATAACATGTGCTGGAAAGAGTGAGGCCTGGAAGCATTTCAGAAAACCCAGATTAGCCTTTAGTGACTTGTCTGAGGCTGAAAACGAAAGAGATGCAGTTTAAAATAAAGGCTGTGTGTGTGTGTGTGTGTTTTCTCACCCAGCTCCTCCAGGGACGGGACCCCGTACTTTTCTCCATGGTCCTCGGAGATGGGAGTGACACAGCGACCCATAAACGTGTCTGACAGCGCCTCCACGGGCATCTCGGGAGGATCCAGTCGACTGATCAGGGTCTGGAAACGCTTGTAAGTGAGAGGAGGCTGTCCGCCATTCAGCTCAATGATCCTGGAGAGGAGCAGAGATAAGGGCGGGTCATTTTAGGTCAAAAATCATGAAAGTTCTGAATCAAAGCTCCACAAAAAACCTCTTAATAATCTAAATGGATCATTAAATAAGAGTCTCAGGGCTGCTCCTGTATTACTCTGCAGATGCTCAGGGGGGCGCTGTGAGACACTGAGCAGATTGAAACTTTTTTAAAAATACGCCTTTCTTTAAAAAAAAAAAAAACAATTTTAGGTCAGAACTCTAAAAATGTGTAAAAACAACATGAATAAACATCGACATCACAATCACCGGTCCTGATGCTGCAGGTCATCGCCCACTGACAACACATCTCCACAGATCACAGATCACTGATGTCTTCCTCACCTGTCCAGGTCGTAGAGGGTGTGCGATATCTTGACGATGACCTCCACTCCTGCCTCCATGGCCAGCTTCTTGATGGCAGCGTCTCGCTCCTTGCCGAACGGCTCGGAGTCATACTCGAAGGTCAGCCGAGAGATCTTCCACTCCTGAGATGCAGGAGTAAGAAACAGACGGACAGAGGTGTGAGGCTGACACGGTGGTGTTTTTATTTGGTTGGCGACTGATTTTTTTGTTTTTAAATCGATGCTGACCTTAAAGAGCCGTGGGAAAACGTTGGCTGGTTGTCCTCTGATGACAAAAAGTCGGGAGTTAAGCTTCCGAAGGCTGGCGTCCAGATCCTCCAGACACTGGAGGAGAAACCTGAGGACAGACAGAGGACAGAGAAGTCTACTAACTCTGTCAGACAAACCCTGACCTCTCAATCCGTCTGCATGATTACATGTTTTAATCTAACTGCGAGTAGCTGAACACAGTTGCCACGAATAAAGGAGGAAAATGAACGTTCATCCAGGGACTTGCTGGTCTTATAAAGAACCTTCCAGCTGTGTTTGGATCATGGAGTGTGTGAGTAATTTATTTCCCTGCCTTGTGGTTAGACTCATAACTGAAGCATGATGAAGTATTCAGAATAAAATTCACGTTACTATGGTTACCATGAATTTAATTCAAGCCACTCAGGGTCAAGTTGTTCACAGCTGTGTACACTAAACAAGGACAAAAAATGACCGTGAAACAGGATCCAGCATCATAACAACAACAAAAAAAAACACCACAACAACAAAACCCATGATGCAAAAACTGGGGCACGGAGACGTAAACGGAGGCGGAAGATGCTCAGTGGTATCAGATCAGGGCACGCTAATGAAGCACTAAAGGTCACAGTGAAGGAGGCTAATACCTCGCAGAGGTTTGACTGGACCAAAATGCTTTATTTCATATTTTTTTTTATTGTGAAAGAGGGAATAAAATAGTTCAAAGTGTCACATTGTCAGGCCCAGACTTTGGTTGCAATTTCCGATTAAACTGTACATCAAACACGACGCATTCAAGTACCATGGGAAAGTCAAACGCCACACATTTTTTCCTGTATTTGGAGTTTCGGGCTATGAACAGTGTACAATGAGTTAAGCAAAATAAAAACAAATAAAATATCTTTTTTTGCTCTAATTGCATGTTTTAGCCAGAAATAATTTCATGATGTTTAAATGCATTTTATTCACACTGCAGTAAACTGCTACACCCACCACCTGCGCACAGGCTCCACCTCATCACCCGAGGTCACACTGTTCAGCAGCAGGAGTCTAGACTCAGATCGTGTCTGACCTGCTGCAGAATCAGGCGGGATCACAGACTAAGCAGACAGTCCTGCACGTTCTGCTGAGTTCTGTCCTGCTCCCCGTCTGACCCCATTGGTCTGATCATTAAACCAAGGGGGAGGGCTCGCTCACATGCAAAGCTGCATCTGCTCCCAATCCGCGCACAGACAGGCCGAGCCGGCCGGCACACTGTGTGCACACTGGAGGCACGTGCCTGCTTGTGTGTGTGAGCTTGCTGCTTTCATAACTGACTGACTGTCTGGGATTTTTGTGGAGCAGCTTATAGACTGCAGCTCCATCCAAGGTTCTCCATGCAAATATTCAACGGGAACATCAACTGAAAGTTCTCGTCTCAAGAAAAATAAGCAGATTAGAAACTTACATTTCAGCCGACAGATTACTTTTAAAAGGGAACTTGATTATATTAGCATTATAATACAGCAACACAAATGAGGCCAGAGTAAACGATTGACCTCATTTTCTGCTCGCTACAAACACAGACTTCAGGACAGGATGTCGACAGTTTGCATCACTTCCTGAAGAGGCAGCAGACAGACTGTTGTGTGCCTCTGTACTCATCACATGAAGCGCTGCACAAAACGCACAAAGGTTCCGATTTCACGTCCACATGTTACTAAACAGAGACCTAAGTTTCACATTAGGAGACACTCACATCATTGTGGGCGACATCCTATCAGCTGTTATGTATGAGTGTGCATGTGAGCATGCACGTGAGGTCACACGTGCAGGGGGATAAGCGTGCACGTCCACACACACATGCATGCGTTTCTGCGTGTGCATGTGTGTACATAAGTAATCTTGCATGCTTCCTTGTTTGAGAGCCTCCCTGTCTGTGTGCTTCCTGATATATGTGTACGTGTGTGTGTGTGTGTGTGTCCGCGTGTGTGTGTGTATTTGTGTGTGTTTCATACATCACTCCTTATATAACTGAACTGGCCTACATGTGTCAGAACAGACACACACTGCTGCGAACACACCACAACACAATCCCTTAGCCCAGTGACCTCATTTCTGGCAGCGTGCGCACACACACACACACACACACACAGTGCTTCTCTCCCTCTCAGTACAATAACTGAAGCCACTGGGTGTGAATGAGAAGCAGGCAGCCTTACTTTAATCCAACTCTAAACTAAATGTGTGTTTAATAGAATGCTTGATTATTGGGTTCAGGTTCTGAGTTCCAGCGGGGGCTTTGGGTGGATTCTTCTCTTGTCATTGTGGGTTTTCACAGACTACTCTGAGTTCCCAAAGGCCTGTTAAAAACGCCACCTTGGTTCCGTACTTTCAAAAGAGACATGCTGGTGTTGTTCAATCTGAGGCTCCGTCCACATGGAGACGAAGTCGTTACGTTCTCCGTTAAGACGCCGTTGTTTCAGGAAATGCGTGCGTCCACACGGATCCGCACAAAGGCCTGTGAGTGGCGCTGTAACGCTACCACAAAGCACTCCAAAAAAACAGAGAAGACGACGCGGGGCACGCACACAAACCTTCTCAGTTACTGTGCACCTGCTGCTCTCCGTGTCAGCAGAGGAGCAGAAGAGTTTGCTGTTAAAGCAAAAACAGGCTCCGTAGTTTGTTGTTGTCGGAGTGAGAGCATGAGGGTTGAGGGGGAGGTGGAGCTGTGGCTCCATCGTTTCAGAAAAGTAGCGTTTTGGGCGTCCACACGGAGGCGTTTCCAAACTTCTCCACCTGGGAGCCTTTTTTTTTTTAAAGTTGTCGTTTTCCCACTTTTAAAAATGCTCCGTGTGGACGAAACGTCTAAACCACACAAAACTTTAGTGGATACGGGCGTTTTCGTTTTGCATATGCCGACACAATCTGATATTGATTTGCAGATGTTGTAAGTAGCTGTCAAACCTGTTGGTGCTGCTCCATACAGCTGAGTTTCTGGCTCTTTGGGTTTGTTGTGAATCAAGCCTGATGCATGTGCTGCTAATATAGAACTTAGCAGAACAGATCTGCTGTTTGTCTGCTCAGTATCAATCAGATGCATCCTTTGCCGTGTGTCAGCTGTTTTCTAAGGAGCCATTTGTCCCTTTCACACAGCAGTTCCCGACATTCCTCTTATGATGCAGCCTTTAGAACAAAGTGGAACAAGTGAGCCTTTCACACAGCACACAGCACAATAGCACTACAACAAACAGGCAGTGTGAACGGCCTAAGAAGCCTTGTTCCAGGTACGCCTGTCCAGTGGATTGACTTTACGCCTTGGGAGTAAAACAAACTGTTGCGGCAGAGAAGGAACTCTCCAAATGAAAAGTGCAGCTGCTGCCCTTGGTCAGCAGTGGAGATAAATCTGACATGTGTGCACATTTTGTGTCTGATAACAGATAAGGTGTTGTTTTACATTCAGGCCGTACCTCCAGTGTCTTCAGCCGTGTGTATCCGTTGGGTAAGAGGCCACGCGGGAAAGCCTCGCCACAAGTAGGTCACCATCACATAACCGCTCACAAGTTTTCATGCTCTGGCACACTAACCTACATCTGATGCAGAGGCTGCTCTCACATTTTCCACATAAATGGGAAAAACTATTGATTACTCTCACCTTTGATGGTTATTACCAGCGCTCCTCTCCACTGATATATAAAGAGTTTCTGTCTCTGTCCCTTTAAAGCCGTCTCATTCAAGGTCACACAGTCATTTGTCTGTTAAAGAAACAGACTATGAAAATTAATATGTAGCAGATTCAACCATTAGTTTGAAGGTAACCACCCAAGTCTGCCAAAACTCCCTGTTAATCCAAATACAGGCACAGAACCTGCCACTGAAAGCAGCGCCCACCTTTGGCCTCCATAACTTTAAGACTTAATGTAGAAATGATCTGTAAAGTCCAAATCAGTCCATGTGCCAGGCTCTAAAAACCTTTAACATAGAGGTCTATGGGGATCGATCCACTTATGGAGCCAGCTCCTAGTGGCCACTTAAGGAAATGCACTCTTCAACCCTATAGGTTGACACTGATGGAGCACTTAAAATATTTTCATGCTACTTTTAACCAAACTTCGAATAATAAGAAGAAACTTTTCACATTTCTTTGTGTAAGTGTTGTGTGTGTGTGTTGCCCTGCATTTATGTGTAGATATACAATTACTATAATAATCTGTGTCTTTATTGGCCTCTAATTGGAAAAGGTTACTCACGTGACTCCCCATTCACAGAATCCTAATCACACTGCAACAGACACTTTAAGTTAAGGTAAAAATATCTGTGCTGCTAATTGGATGATGGCTGCTATACACAGACCTGCAGGTGTCATGGCAGCTGTACGGGTTTTAGCGCGGCTTGTGATGGCTATTAGTGCCGCAGACATCTGTTTGGTTCATCTGATCTAAAAATGAGCCGCCTCCTCTGTTCGTCTGAGTTTAACCTCATCTGTCCTGACAACAAAAAGGGTTGTTGAGTTTGAAGGCAGTGTGTTACAAGTGCATCTAAGCCTCAGGCCAGAAAAGTGGTCCACAATCTGCAATTTTCTTCTTCCACCTTCAATGGGAAATAAGATGGCTTCTTTTCTACAAATGGCCTCAACGACACACTTACAGCCCACATTCCCTTTGAAAGCACCGTGTTCATGTCCTCAGTCTGACAGAACTGAGTCCAGCAGACAAACAAAAACCACTAAAAAAGCTCCGTGTGTGGTAGATACACAGCGTGTGACCAAAGTAAACGGACACCATGCACAGCTTTGGCTGGTCTGTTTATGTATTAGGTGTGAATGTTAATGCTGCAGTCTGCTCGACCTGATGATTGTTTGCATTATTGATTGTTCATGATTAATCAATCAGTGCATTCTGACTGAGAAAACAAGGAGATGTTCAAACTTGCATTCATTGATCGTTGTTGCAGCTTCAGAGCAGATAAGGAGGAGTTAGGTGATAACTTTGTTTGTTTGCACAAAAAAAGCTGAAAGAAATGATCTTCAGAACTCGTCTGTCCTGAACTCAAGGCCACCTGACACCTGATCTCATCACCCTTCAGGTGACTTTACAGAGTCATATAAGTGCCACCTCTGGCCTGCATACTGACTTTTGGAACAAGCAGACACAGATGTGTTGTGATGTGTGGTGCGTTTCTGTTGTTAGGATGTAAGAATCTTTTTGAATAGAATTGCTAGTAATGACAGGCCGTCCATTGACAAGATAAGCTAACGTTAGCTTCATGGCCGCTATTGAAAAAAAAAAAAGGACTGCCTGCTTACCCTGGTAACCTAAAAATGTTGTTTTGGAATCTGCGGCCCAACGTGTGCGTCACTGACGTGTGTTTCCTGTCGATCTGTTGACATTTTTAGTATCAATCAGAATCAGCTGGGTACGACTGGGTCACTGCCTTCTGTATTGATGTTTCTGTGCAAGGACTAGCGAGCAGAGATTGCCTCCCCCGTGGTGAATGGAAGCACAGATCAGACCCACACACACTCGCATGCTTTGCTGCCCCCAGCATGGGGCCGAGCTGTAAGACACACACCTCAGCCTGTTTACACACCGTTTACACCAGCTTCTGCACCTATTCTACTTCTAACCATCCTCCCCCCTCAGCCTCCCGCCTCCCTAGTTTAAAGAAGGCAGACTGCTGTGTAACCTATTCATCAAGCCACTGAGCCCTAAGTCTACCTGCAGACTGACCTCTACAGTGGATTATATGAGAGGAGACTAAAACAAAAGGGCACCATGCTGCTGAGGAGCGAGCTCAGCGGGCGCCTGGGTACATAGCTGTAAGTCCTGATTCACTTCATCAGGTAATTAAACACTTTTGTTCTGTGTGCTGCAAGGAAAGAAAAACGCACTCATTCATTACACAAAAAACATGTGAACACAACCAAGTGTAAAAGCAGAGAAACACTGACATCATGTTGCCTGCTGAGGCAGTGCAGCCCTGTGGTTCACATGCCCCTTTATCCTCCTCTCAACTCCTCATTATGTGTGACTCAGTGCTTCCAGTGGTTCCTGTGTGTCAGCCGGCGTCATTATACAAAAGGAATAAAAAAAAAAATCTGCACAGTTCATATTCCACTGCCCTCCCACTGATGGAAGGATGTTACAAAACACTGAGCATGTGAGGCGCTTCTTTAAATGATTATTATCAGTTCACATGCTGATGATTCAATGTTTTTCCCATATTTTATTACTATTATTACAATAATGGACGATTAGTAATGTAAGTAAGTTTTCAGCAGGGTTTCTTGTGCTGTGGTGACGCGTTTTTGTGTCAAAAAAATGTCAAATGTCCATGAACCTTTCCCCCAAACACGTTGTTTTTAATGACAAACTGTCAAAAAGTTGAAGATTTTCAATTAAATATCATAAAACAATAAATCTGAGGACCTGATATCAAACAACTGAGGCAAATCTAAATCACATCTCCCATATTTTTATTGGAATTATGGATGCAACCAAGTCATTCTTGGCTTTCAGAATGTTTTGCTTTTTTAAATTCTGTTGAAAAGAAGAACTAAATAATTGTTGCAATAAATAATTTGGACATTTATTTAAAGAAAACAATTAATTTTTCCCACAGAAAACACTTCAGCTCTATCTAAATAAATAATGTTGTCCTAAAAGAAGAGAAAGAAGAGAACACGAAGACCAAAACCTTTGAACTTCTCATTTTCTAATCAAGAGAAGACCAACAAAAGACAAAACTGTCCTCTTACCTCCATCTGTTGACACCGACATTGGAGGACCCGGCGAACCACGGGTCCAGGAAGTAAACACAGCGCACCGTGCCCGCCCCCCGGACCGCCTCCCGTAGCGCTGGATTATCATGGAGACGGAGGCCCTTACGAAACCAGTGGATGGAGTTAGGGGCCATGTTATTCTGAAAGGTGGAGAAGACGTACTCAGTAAAAAGATGGAGGCTGAATGAAGGCGACGCTTCTGTCTGTACACAGAAGAGTACGTGATGCCGGCGCCTCGTTCTTTCTTTTCTTCCTTTAGAGCGAATACAAAACAGAACGTCTCCCACCAGGAGGGATAGCTGAAGCGTCCAAGTGGGAGCTGCTGCCCACAGTGTGGGACGAGCTGAGAATAGAGCAGCAGCAGTTTTTAGGCTTTCTATAGTTGGCAGGAACAAGTTTAGCAATTTTATCAACTGAAACAGGAGGTTCTCTCTTTACAAAAGGAACGTTCTGTTCTGTTATTACTGATCAGTGATCCTGGTTCTAATGCAGCCTTGGACCATTTTGGTTTTTTGCATGTCACCCACTTCCTATCCCAGTCCTTACTCTCCTTCACCTGAATTCCATTAAATGATTCGTCTTCTTCTGTGGGGCTGCACAGCCCCACAAACATGTGGGGCTGCAGGGTGAGTCCAGGCATCACGATGCGATCTAAGAAAATAAAAACAGACAGGTCGACTGCTCCGACAGGCGACTCAAAGCCAATCTGCACCTAGTTTTACCGTTTTGGAGAATCAGAAAAGAACCATTTAGAACTTTACTTCCCTCTGAACAGCTGATGGTTGATGGAAGAAACGCAGCTTGTCCTTGGCAGGTACTGTAGATGTCTAACTAGCCGACATTCGGCTTGGCCGAAGGTTCTTTCACAGGATGGACTGTCGTTTGTCTGAATGACTGACTGGATGAGTCAGAACGTGACGGGGACCCTGCTGGCTGCCAAGACGCATTCAGAAAAATCTCACCGGTAAACTCAAGTTTAACCTGCGACCTCTTTCTGCATCACACGCCGGGGTTCTTTATTTCAGGCGGCAGCAGATTCCAAACACAGAAGTTTTAAATGCAGTACTCGTGCAGTGAATCGGGCCAAAGACCTTAAATACCACCACCACCTGTCATCCATATGCCTAAAAGTGCCGGTCTGTGGGAGGCTGCCGGAGAATCTTCTGATTAAGATCATGAGATTTGAGTCGAAAGCCCTGGTGAGAGTTAATGAATGCAGGCTTCGCATCCCTTTGTTTCAAAGAACCGTACAGAACTAAATATTCACAGAAATCCAGGACCTACAGCAGCACAGGATACAGGTGTGTCACAGAAACATCCACGAGCAACATCCCAGAAGGTTCGTCCATCAAAGTTTAACTGCACTTACCCTCAAATCAGTCAAGAGACTGATCAATAACAAACGTATGTCTTCATGTAAGGTTATTTATTTACTGACTTCAAGACGTTACACCAGCCTGAGCCACACTGGGCTGTGATACAGGTCCAAGAAGAAGAAGAAGAAGGAGGAACCAAAGCCTGCGGTCGTTCCTCAGCACCTTACACATCACAAACCGGCTCTTTTCTGCAGCGGACAATCATTTCAAACACACTGCATCACATCTTTTCACAGTGTCACACCTAATATTTCGCCCTGTCAGATTTTTTTAGGGTCAGCCTCAGTGACGTACGAGGCGGGTTTTTTTTCCCATCACTGTGGAGAACACTGTGAGCTGCAGTTAATTCACAAAGAAACACTCAGAACACTCAGAATCACTCATTCTTTATAGGACGTGTGTTATTCTGTAATGAACACACTGACAGCAGTATTCACACCTCATGTTATAACATGAAGGAGTAAAGAGAGATGGAGGACATGTTGTGAGTATGTGTGGAATTTAAACACCTATAATCTCAATTTTTTTTTATATGTTTCTTATAATATTTCTCATCCACAGTTTCTGACTGAAGCATAAAGTTAATAAAAACATGTCATCTGTCCAGTCTCAGTGATGATGGCTCCTAAGACTTCTCCAAATGGAAATTAGGTCACACAGTGTGTTCTGGAGGAACACCTCAGATCAGCCCCTTTTTAAACAGAAATAAAAAAGCTGCTGAACCTGAACATGACAGAAAGCAGCCTAAACAATCCTCTGAACATAAATCTGTCTTTATTTACAGGTCTCCAGCCACAGGAACCAGCATCTATGCAGACAAAAACGGGGTCACCGGAGCGATCCTTATGTAACTGGTGGCGCTGTTTATAAAAGTACAGCAACACTTTCCCGTAAAAGCTTCCAAAAGGAGGCTGCTTACCTTGTGCTGCCTCCCCGGAGGTGATACTTATGTCAAGCCCAAAGACAGGAGCATTTCTTCCCTCAGGTTCGAGGCGCGGGGACGTGCTGTCAGCCCGGTAGGTGCCTGTAGTCGCAGCCTGAGAGTGTCTCTTCTGTCCCTCTACCTGCTTCCAGCCGCTGCACTAGTTTGTTTCATAAGAGTTTGGCGCACTGCGCATGTCCAGCTTTTTTTTTTTAATGCCAATCCGCGCTGCATTCACGGCACACAGGCTTAAAAATAGGCGCCGTCATTTTAGCCTAACGACAATTGTTAGCATTATGTGTAGAATAATATATATTTACAATCAAAAACTACGTAGAACAGCGTTTTTGACTATGCTTTAAATGTAATGACAAGCTTTTGAAAACTGTTTTGTGTGATTATTAAAAAATAGCACGCCATTTACATTCACATGAGAGGTTTTTAAGCAACTGTTACGACAGGATTAAAACAAAAAATCAATCTGCAGTTCGGTTTGCCAAATATTTACCATCAGAGAATTAAAATGAGTCGAAATGTAAGGTTTAAATCTGAGGTGTGTCATTTTTTCCATATAGTACGTGAATGCAACGCGAACGTGAACAGGGCCGTGTTTCCTCATTGGAGCGTTCTCATTGGTCGGTTTGTAGTCACATGCGTCATGCCGGGTCACGTTTAAGAGGCATGGAAATGCGGAAGTCCATTCACACAACAACAGCAACAAGCTGGGTCTGTGGCGGAGACTAACGGCGAATCTGGGGGTTTTAAAATTAAATGGGTTCTTTCTCCGAAGTTTCACTGTTGTTTTGTTAAAGTCTGTAAAGAAAAATGTGTTATAAGTCGTAGCGTGTTCATATTTATTTGTAGTTTTAAATTGTCAGACGGTAGCAAAAAGTAGGTCAAATTCCTTCATTGACAAATTTCCCCACAATAAGTGAATGCACCACTTCACTTTATGTTATACAGTAGACATATTTTATATTCAACTGACACAATTAAACAGTTATATGTAAGAATATGAAAGTTGTCATATTTTTATGTGGCTTTTATTTTAATCTGTTTTTCTTGAAGTTTTAGAATAACGATGGTAATATATAACAAAAATAAAAATATCGTAGTCAAAAGTCAGCTTTATTGTCAATACTGCCATAAGTACAGGACATACAGAGAAGTGAATATCAATACATATAAAAAAATCAAATACCATTATATATTATAGAAATATAAAATAACACAGAGCTGTCAAGACAAAACCAATTAAAATGCAGAATATGTGAATGAACACCTCACACCTACCACATGCAGGTGTGAGGCACACGTGCTGCAAATTGGCTCGTCGTATATACGCTAATTAACGTCAGAATCGGATCATAACAGGTGCTGCAGAAGGGACTTCAGCTTTATCCATCCAGTCATAATAATAATAATAATAACACCTTTTTATAGACGCCTGCCACACTCTGGCATCGAGAGTGAGAATATGTGTGTGTTAGATTCACAGCATGGACATCCTGAGGCAGAAACCTCGAGTGAAATAGGTGCGCCATTATCTCTACTTGCCATTGCTGCTTTGAATAGTTGTTCCATGGTGTCTTTATAGTGGTGGAATATTTTCCAACACTGAACATGTTTCATCGAAGTGTGCCAGACCTTTCACATGTGAGCAATATTTCAAAAAGCACAAACACCATACGCTCTTGTTTCATTGGGTAATTAGGCTAAGAGTATAACAGGGGAACAATGTGGGTCAGTCTGTGGCTGCTGGACTGGCCTGTGCAGTATTCCTGTTTCTGTCTCTGTCTCAGTTTGTGACGCGACCGTCAGCAGATGGCTTGAAGATCTGTTGGTGGAAGCACCCGAACATGAACGAGTCTCCCTGTATCTGGCAGCCTCATGTCTGTGTCATCAGACATGTTGTCGTTCAGCCTGCTCGTTCACGTCGAGGTGAATAATCTGCAGACTCCGTCCATGTTATTCCTCACTCACAGGAAAACGTGTGACTGTTTTTTGAGGCGAAATGGGAAGAAAGGGAGGATGAAAAGATAAAGTCTGAACTCCAGCGACCTTCACTGAGACACTGAGATCTACATAACGTAAATTCTCTGTCACAAAAACGTCCGTGATGCAGTCAGCTTCTTCTGCTTCTACAGAGAGGTCAGCGGTAAAGGGCAGAGAACATCCTCCTCCTCCTCCTCCTCGAGCCTCTCCCTTCCTCAGAGCTGCTGCTGGTGCACTGACGTCACATCTCAAGGCCTCCTGGAGTTTTGGCTTTTTCCTTTCGCAACATCAGCAGAGTGTTTGGAGCTGTGACAGCATCACAGCTCAGGGTGAAGGAGAAGTTAGGTCCTGTTGCTCTGGTTACAGTGCACTCACCAAATCCTTGACGACAATGGGCTTTAACTCAAGAAACAAAGCAAGACAAATAGAAACTATGTAAGATACGCAACACTAAAATGTTTGGACACATACTCATAGATTTGTCATATTAGTTTTTTACTATAATAACATGTCAAACTGCTCCTCAAGAACTCTCCTCTGTCTCTACCCTCCTGGTGCTGAGCATCTGTTGGCTGCTTTTTCTTCACTCTGTGCTCCTGGTTATCTCAGGAGATCTCAGTTGGGATCAGGGAGGGGGCCACTTTTTCAGCCCGGGAGTTTCATCCCCAAACCAGCGTTCTTCCACGGAGCAGCAGCAGCTGGCTCCTACAACGTGTTTTTATTGGGTCTAAGTTCAGGTTTGTTCGTAAGTTAACAGAAAACAAAACTTTTACTTTAAAGAGTTAATATAATACACTTACACTGAATTATGTGTGTTATTTTCAGTATTATTGTGTGATTAATGGTGTGTATTGCATGAGCTGGCCCATCGGGAATCCTCCCAGATCTCCCGATCAGCCGCTCCGGTCCTGGTTGGGGTCAGACTGTGACTGTGAGGACGGGCTCAGGTGATCCTGCCCTCCATGTTTGCATCTCAGCCACACGGCCCTCACAGGGTCATTGTCACGCTGAGAACCAAACAATGGGCCCAGGTAGCTTTAAAGTAGATTGGAGTGTATCTTTGGCCTATATCTCACATTTGACTTCCTCTAATCCCACACATGTATTTCTCTGCAGCAGTGACAGCATGACGGCTTGATTTACACTGTGCACTGCAGCTGTGGACAGACAGACACTGGAACTCCTGGATGTTCTCTTCCTGAACCTTTAATGTCTTAAACTAATGAATGTACATGAGCTCATGTAGCTTATAATGCAGATCATTTCATGTTGCTGGAGGACGTCTAGACACCAACACCACCACCTCTGATTCCTCCTTTGGTTGGACTGAGGGTGGACTGGCTGGCTTGGCATGCTGACTTCAGCAGGTTTTGCTGATATTGCTGGGGCAGCAGACTAAGAGTAGCAAATTTTTCAATTTCTTGACTTGACTTCCCCCCTGGTATTATTAGGGTATTTCTGACTCTATTAAACGAACAGTCCTTTAAACAGGCATCGATTTCCACCAATTAACTCCGAACTATGTTCCCCTATCAACTGACACCGGTCCAGACAAAGACAGAACAGAACAGGAGGTGTGAATAAACTCCTGAGATGTGAAACACTGGGACCAGTTCACAGACTTGAGGCTCTCGGAGGATCCATTACCTGAGTAACTGTAGGCTTGGTCATGGCTCGAGCCTGGCACACAACCAGAGCACATTGTCCCGGTGACCTACAATACGAGGCCTGGTGGATTTACTGTCAACGGGGACAGAGATGGATATCTTGAAATGTGCCCTGAACAGATGTCTATAAAAAAACTGTTTATTTCAGAGATCTGTAAACATCCAACAGCAGCCTTTAAAACTGTGGACCCTGACCAGAGGAAGCACCACAGGAAAACCATAAAAGTATCAGAGGATCCGGTGGACCGGCGCGGTCCAGTCAGCGATCACGACACAGGTGGAGCAGCTCTTTCTGGCTCGCTCTGGCTTTGTCAGCCTGCCCACATGAGCTGGTGGGAGGCCTCCTACGCCGCTGCCTCTGAGCATCACCGAGCAGCAAAGAGAGATGCGCTGATGCCAGGCTGCATTGTCATCATCCGATCTGTTGCTCTAAATAGCTGCCAGCCCCCATAAAAGGTTATTCCTCCTTCACTGAAATGAAAAGGCTGCATGAAAGACGGCCCTGCAGTCCATAATGTGAAGGTTTGTTTTTCTTATTTGTTTTCATTTCATGCTATTCAATGATTTTTCTCTTTATTGAGACAATGTTGTGGAATAAAATGCCAGATTTATGCTCAGCACCACTTTACCTGCTGCACTCAGTTCAAGTCTTTACAAAGGAAAGTCTGTGATTTTTACTCAGTCCATTTACACACCTGTGAAACACAGCTGGACTGCGCCTAACCTGAGTCCAGTCACCACCGTCATTTCCACAAAGTCTGCAAAATGATGAGTAAAAAAGGCTGAAAAGTGGAAAGAGTGTCAGTGTATCGTCTCCCAATCTGTACAGTGACAATAAGCACAGGCTAACTAGCTTCTGCTAAAGGGCTAGCTGACTTTAAACAGCCCCATTCTGCTGTAATCTGTCAACCAAAACCAGATCACGTTTATAAAACAGCTCTAAACCTCTAACACTAAAGTCTTAGTTTAATTAAACGAGATGCAGTTACCTCGTTTAAAAGACAAAGATGATGTTAGCCTACCTCCTGCTGTTGGTGTGCTGTGAAAACCTCGAGAGATGGATTCAGGAAGTTCTAAAACATGCCATAGGGAAACTGAATGACCTCATAAGTTGGGTCAAAGTAACCGAACCAGAACACATGACCCAGCATGAACGCTCTGAATGTGTTTGGGGTCTCCCAAGCAACCCAGAATTAGGACCCAGCACAATATGTGTTCACACCGAGGACCCAAATGGAGCTCCATCCACAGAGTGTGGAAAATGTCCTTAATGTAAAATAATGGGTTAAAAATGGAGACGGGGGATGAATGTGCTGGATGGATGACTCCTTTGTGTGCACACTGGTTATGTAAGATGTACAGTATCTGTGGAGCGAGCTGACCTGACCACACGGCTGTGATGGAAACAGAAGATGTTTATTCATTAGTTAGGAAATCTGAAATGAATTTAGACTCGTGATCCGGTGGAGAGGAAGGATTCAGAACTTTCTCTCTTATTATAGAAAATGTGTCCATTACCAGCGAACATGCCTGTGTGCAGTGTCCTTCTCCCTGCTGCCATGCTGTGAGCCACAGAATATGAACCAAACAAAAACACATGAGTGAAGTATAATGGCAGACATAATGTGGAGTGCTTACTACACCCTGACAAAAGGACCAGAAAAACTCCATCTGTCTCCTCTGCCGTTTCAGCGCCAGGCTTTTCCATGTCTGTGATGAGAGTGGAGGACTGAGTCACCGCTCAGAGCTGCCCCCGCCTACAACTCACTGAGGCCCACGCTTCCAGAGACCCAGCATCCGCACAGAAGGTCAAAGATACATATTCAACCTGAGGCCTGTCAGAGCTCATCCCACAAACAGCCTCCATCCACACTGCAGGGTGAGACCTGCAAGGAAGGAACGACACCTTCATGGACCCAAACACAGGCTGTGACATCACACTGAGGTCCAAACAGCACCTTGGAACACGAAATATGTAATAAACCCCAAATATCTGTGACATCGTGCCCTCTAGAGTCACTTCAGGACAGATTGTATGTTTCCACCACGCCTAACGTTCTCTCTAGGATTATGAAAGTTAGAAAATGTATCAACATGCTGTAGCTCAATCATATTTACATTAGTAGAAAACATTTCCAAGTAAGGCGTCGCATGTATTATACCTTAAATCTCAGTGACACGATCAGCTAACTGCATTCTTAACTGGGGTTTTCTGGCTCACAAGATGTTAAAAGTTCTGCTTGACGACTTCAGAAAAATGGTTAAAGGGTTAAAGATGTGACCGAACACAGCAACAGTGTAAGAAGCAGTCAAAGGACTGATGTTTGTTCAAAGGGTTGTGTTTTACTGACGTTTATTCACAGTAAAGCAATAAAATATGACCACTTAAAATACAAAAAGGGTTAAATACAACTGTTATACGTACAACACCCCCAGGATAATCAAAACCTGGTCCACATAAGCTCAGCCTCTGAATTAGTGTAAGCAACCTTCAGGTAAGTTAGCGGTCTAGGCTAGGTTAGACCTGGGTAGGAGCTGGGGATGGGGGGCCTGGATGGTCTTGGACTCAGGCAAGGGGGACTTAAAGGATAAAAGGTCTGACTCGCCTGGGAGCAGATGGAGGATGTTGCCAGGTCTGGGTGTCTCTGCTCAGCGTGTTGCTGCCATGAACCTGGCAGATGAAGCTATTTAGATCATGGACGGATGAACCTGCTGAAGCTAACCAGCTAGCCCAAATACACACCATCCCACAATGCCAGCTCCTACTACTAGCAGTGAAAACGTGGAGTCCAGTCTACACTCGGTCAAACATAAAGTAGAAAGATGTGATGAACCAGTCCTGCCCGGAGACCAGAGAGTTCATCCAGCAGATCATCACTCTGTTATTTGTTGAATGATCCTTTGTTGTAGCACTGTCTAACTATAAGAAGCAAAAAACTAAAGTAAGACTAAAAATCTAAACTTTCATTTTTTTATTTTTACAAATGTACAAATTCAAAATAAAAGGATTTTATGTGTGGAGGATAAAAAGCCGTCACTTCTGATGTCTGCAGTTCAGGCTAAGAACTGATGTATGTAAAGAGCTGGAAGCACATGCACATCCATGTGCCTCAGTTTGACACACACACAGCACCTACTCACCATTTGCCGTTCTGGAACACACATGCACAGCCCTGGTTGTTGTGCGGGGACACCATGTGTCTGCCTGACTCAGAGGGAGGAGAGGCTTTGGCGGCTGCACTGAGCATGCGCTCAGCCTCAGACAAACACCTCCCGCCCGATCCTTCTGTTGCTCCTCATGCCTCGCTCTCCTCCTCATCCTCACTGTCTGCCTCTCACTCGAATCACAGCAGAGGTCATATTGTGATTGTGTGATTTTTTTTTATGGACTCATAAATACTTTGAGCAAATCTTTAGTGTCATTCATCTAAACCTGCTCTCTAGCTGTGTTGCAGTGAGCGCCATGCCAGTGCTCGGGGCTGTGTTCCATCTGCAGCCTCTGAACTAAGACACAGCTCCCACACAAAGGCCTCATCCTTTAAAGCAGGGTCCCCACACTTTTTTGGCTGACAAGGTACTTTTTACAATGACCAAGTCAAAATGACCGACCTACACTAATAAACAAAAACTACGTACACAGAAACATGCAACGACGCACACGATCAGGACAGAGTGGGACATCTGTGTTATAAAAGATCTTCGGGATCCATGAGGATCGACTACAGACCGTCATAAGAAACACCTGAACAGCCTGAACTGAGGAACTATGTCCAGCTCCTCACACTGTGAAAGGTGCAGCAGCCTTTAGGAGACGGCTTCAGCCGGACTTTTTTTGGTCTACAAGTGGGATCGATGGAGCCACGGCCGCCTACAACAAAAGGCCTCAGCGCTGTTCTGAAGTAAGACGCAGTTCTTGGCTGTGATTGTTGGTGTTTCAGCAGCAGCTTGGTCCCGGGCTGCTGTTGAACTCTGGGTCCAGTTCTGTAGATGTTCTGTTTTCATGGTCGGGTTGCAGCGGGTCCATCCTGGACTTCACTGACAGAATCTCCTGCACCAGTCTCCTGAAACACAACACAATGATGAAGATGAACTGTTGTGAGGAGTGTCTCTGCAACCAGATGCATCCTCAGTCTGAGCTGTGATTCCACGTGTGAAGCTCAGGCTGAAACTTTTTCCACTTCTTCAAAGCACTTCCTGTTAAAACAGGATGTAAATATGCAAATGTGAAAAGTGTTTTAACAAAGCTTGATGCTTTGCTTCCACTCAGCCTCTTCTGACACCTGTGGTCTGTTTTTTTGCTCGCTGCAGGCCCGCTCATTAAAACTCACTTCACTGCTGGTTGTTTCCATGCTTTCACCAGCTCCGTCATTAACGTCCTGTACAGGCAGCACGGAGCCGGCTCTCATACGTCAGCTACCACAGTGTTCAGAGAGCGGCAGCTTTTATCCTCTCAGTCAAACAGAGGGTCATGTGACACACTTCATGTGTGCGGAGGAGTGCTCCAGTGTTTCATGTTACTGCACTGGATGGACTTGTATAACTGGCAGGGATAAATAATGATGCCAATGAGGAAGTGCCAAAAATGGTAGCTTCTTAAACTGGCTGCTTGACAGTGGCTCCAAAAAGTCAGTCAGTCCCCAGAGATGTGAGAAGTGTTTACAGCCGCTGTCTGTTCATGAGCTCACGGATCCTCACAGCTACACAGGGGATCATACACAAGACATGTGAATGATATCAAGATAATTGCATAATTCAGGTTGTTGTGGCTTTGAGTGACAGGGGGCAACATTAGCTCCGCCTCTTTGCCTGTATTTGGATAAATCAGACGTGTAGGTGGACTCCCATTCTGCCAACAATCTTCCAAACACAATGACTCTACAGAAAACTATGGGTGAAATTTCGTAAATCTTTATCAACAAAGGTCAAAGGTCAAAGGTCAGCAACCCGCAGCTCTGAAGCTCTTTCATAGCACGGAGGAAATGAAGGAATGACGCACACTTAAAAGTCCCTTTTATCAAAATAACATTATTGTTAATATATAAAAAATAAACTACATATTTAGTGTTATATTCAAGTTAGTAGTCAAACAGGTTTTGTGGCTCTGAGAAACTGTAATGTAAAGCTGAAGGATGCCGACCCCTGGACTACATCATGAACCCACAAGCTGCAGTGCTACAGGTCTTTACTGGAGGCTGCTCCAGCATGAGTTAAAACATCCAACCTCACAGCAGACATGAGCACATTTCTCCGTTAATAGCTGCCTTCAGCTAAGCAGCCTATCATCAGTGTGGCTCAATTCAATTCAATTCAGTTTTATTTATATAGCGCATATTACAATCAGACATTGTCTCAAAGCGCTTCACAGGAACCCCCCTAAGAGCACTGTGGCAAGGAAAAACTCCCTTTAAGAGGAAGAAACCTTGAGCAGGACCCGTCAACTTAAGGGGGAACCAGTCCTGCTGCTAGTCAGAGAGGATGAGGGAGAGAGAGAGAGAGAGAGAGAGAGAGGATGAAGGAGAAAGAGAGAGAGAGAGAGAGGAGCAAACATGATACAAACATGATACAGTACAGAGCAAACATGACAGCAAGATGAAACAGTGATATATTGTAATGATATCTATATATATCGTCGGTCCATAAGTAGGAATAGTAATTTGATAGTAAAGATGAGCAGCAGGGGCTAGTGAAGTCGATGAGCACAGGAGAGACTGCAGGTCAGTATGCAGGTCTTGAGACCTGCAAAGAGAGAGCGAGAGCGAGGCACAGAACTACAAGGAAGACAGTTAACACAGATTATGAGACGATATTACCCAGTATGATCCAGACTAAGGAGAGTGGAGGAGAGGTCAGAGGGTGTTCAGAGGATCGTGTTTGTGCCCCCCGACAACGTAGAGCAAGAGAGACTTCACGGGCCGGACTGCAGGTCATCATCCAGGTCTTGAGACCAGTGTGAGCCAGACTAAGGAGAGAAAAGGAGAGGTTAGAGGGTGAGAGGGAAACTGCTCAGTGGATCATGTTTGTGCCCCCCGACAACGTAGGCCTAGAGCAGCATAGCTGTGCTACACACTAGGTCTAAGGCTAACTGTACGCCTTACTAAACAGAAAAGTTTTAAGTCTAGTCTTAAAGGTGGAGGCAGTGTCTGCCTCTCGGACCCAGATTGGTAACTGGTTCCATAATAGCGGTGCCTGATAGCTGAAAGCTCGTCCTCCCATTCTACTTCTATGAATCCTAGGAACTACTAGTAAACCTGCACTCAGAGATCTGAGTGTCCTATTAGGAACATATGGTACAATCAGGTCCTGCAGATACAATGGAGCAAGTCCATGAAGAGCCTTGTAGGTTAGAAGAAGGATCTTGAAGTGTATTCTTGAGTCCACTGGGAGCCAGTGAAGAGACGCTAGGACAGGAGAGATATGATCCCTTTGGCTGCTTCCTGTCAGAACTCTAGCTGCTGCGTTCTGGATCAGCTGCAGACTGTTGATGGAGTAATGTGGACATCCTGACAATAAAGAGTTGCAGTAGTCCAGTCTTGAAGTGACAAAAGCATGGATGAGCTTTTCAGCATCACTCTGAGAGAGGATGCTCCTGATCTTAGCAATATTACGCAGGTGAAAGAAAGCGGTCCTGGAGACCTGCTTAATATGAGAGACAAACGACATGTCTTGATCAAAGATAACTCCAAGGTTCCTCACAGTCGTACTGGAGGCCAGAGTAATTCCATCCAGGGAGAAAGTATTATCTGATAAACTAGTTCTGAGATGTTTCGGTCCAAAAACAATGACCTCAGTCTTGTCCGAGTTTAATAGTAAAAAGTTGGAGGACATCCAGTCCTTTATGTCCTTTAGACACGCCTGTAGTCTGACTAGCGGCTCCGTTTCTTCAGGCTTCATGGATAAATACAGCTGGGTATCATCAGCATAACAATGAAAGTTTATGCCGTGCTTCTGGATGATGTATCCTAGAGGGAGCATGTAGAGGGTGAACAGGATCGGTCCGAGCACAGAACCCTGTGGAACACCGTGGTTAACCCTTGTACCTGTGGAAGACACATCGTTAGTGTGAACAAAATGAAATCTGTCAGATAAATATGATTTAAACCAGCGCAGTGCTGTTCCTGTAATCCTGATCTCGTGTTCCAATCTGTGTAGCAGGATGCGATGGTCTACGGTGTCGAAGGCAGCACTGAGATCCAGTAGAACGAGTACAGAGACGAGACCCCGGTCCGATGCCATGAGGAGGTCATTGGTGACTTTAAGCAGTGCTGTTTCTGTGCTGTGATGGGCTCTGAAACCAGACTGGAAAGCATCAAACAGACTGTTACTACACAGGTGGTCGTTTAGCTGACTTACAACAGCTCTTTCGAGTAGTTTGGAGATAAAGGTGAGGTTGGAGATCGGTCTGTAGTTTCCTAGGACGTCCGGGTCCAGTGAAGGTTTTTTAAGTATCGGAATGATCACAGCAGTTTTAAAAGCCTGTGGTACATATCCTGTTTCCAGAGACAAGTTGATCTGTCCTAATATAGAGTCTCCGATCAGAGGAATAGCATCCTTGAGGAGCTGTGAAGGGATCGGATCCAGAAGACAGGTAGTAGGTTTAGACTTGCTGATGCTGGTGGTCAGCTCAGGGAGGCCGATGGGCGCGAAGCAGTCCAGAGTTAGATCAGGATCCGTTTCCAGAAGTGGCGGTGTATCCTCAGCGGTCACAGAGAGATTGTGGTTGATTTGTCCTCTAATAGTGGTGATTTTATCAGTGAAGAAGCTCATGAAGTCTTCACTACTAAGAGCTGCAGGAATGCGAGGCTCCACAGAGCTGTGGCTCTTTGTCAGCCTGGCCACGGCGTTAAAGAGAAAGCGCGGGTTGTTCTTGTTTTCTTCTATTAGTGATGAATAGTAGGCTGTCCTGGCTTTACGAAGGGCCTTCTTATACGTCAGCAGACTGTCTCTCCAGGCCCTCCGGGAGTCATCTGATTTAGAGGACTGCCACATCCTCTCCATCCTACGTGTAATCCGTTTCAGTGATCGGATGTTTGAGTTGTACCACGGAGCTAGCCTCTTCTGGTTTGTAGTTTTCTTCTTCTTCAGTGGAGCAATCCTGTTTAAGACTGAGTGTAGTGTGTCTGCAGTGTTGTTGACAAAGCGGTCCAGCTCTGCAGGAGTAACATTTAAGTTGGTACCCCCATCAGTACTTGGGACTGTGGGGAGTACTGGTAGGATTGCTGTCCTAAACTGCTTTACGGCGTCTTCAGACAGACATCTGCTGTAGTAGACCTTTTCCTCAGATGCTGGTAGGTCTGAAAGAGAGAAGTCAAAAGTTATTAATGAGTGATCTGAAAGAACAGGATTTTGAGACCACACTAGCAGGTTCTCAGCTTCCAGGCCGTAGGTGAGAACCAGGTCGAGGGTGTGACTGTGGCAGTGTGTGGGTTCATTTACTAACTGAGAGAACCCAACTGAATCCAAGAGTGAGTTGAAGGCAATCTTCAGACTGTCGGAGTCGACGTCCATATGAATGTTAAAGTCACCCACTATAATGACTTTATCTGTGCTAAGCACTAAACTTGATAAGAAGTCTGAAAACTCCAGCAGGAACTCTGAATAAGCAGCAGCAGGTGGACGATACACTACGACGAGTAAAACAAATTCTGACTTCTTCCAGCTTCCGTGAGACAGGCTGAGAGTGAGACTCTCAAAAGAAGTATGAGTAGACTTAGGTTTAGGATTCATCTGAAGACTGGAGCGGTAGATTGCTGCCACTCCTCCTCCGCGACCTGTAACTCTAGGAACATGACAGTTAGTATAACAGGACGGAGTTGATTCATTTAAAGCAACATATTCTTCACCCTGTAACCAAGTCTCAGTGAGACAAAGTATATCAGTGTGATGATCAATAATTAAATCATTAACTAAGAGCGACTTAGAGTGTAGGGATCGTATGTTAAACAATCCACACCTGAGTGTTCTGTTACCTTGTTCTATGTGTTTGTGTGTGTTAGTGTGTATTTTTATGAGGTTATTATGATTAATATATCTTAACTTGTGTGCTTGATGAACTGTGGGAGGACGTGTGACCGTCACCACTTCAATAACATTATTAAGCTTAGTGTTTCTATGTGTATTTGTGTTTAATGTGTTTCTAACTGAGGGCGGCAGTCCTCCAGAAGCAGCAGAGAGGTGTGTAGGACAGCGACTCTGCCTCCTGGCCTCGACCCTGGGTTGTCAGGTTGGTCTAATAAACTTGGCTATGTTTCTAGAAATCAGAGCTGCACCACCCTGGGTGGGATGGATGCCGTCTCTCCTAATAAGGCCAGGTTTCCCCCAGAAAGTTTCCCAGTTATCTATAAAGGCCACGTTATTTTCTGGACACCACCATGACAGCCAGCGACGGAGCGAGGACATGCGGCTAAACATGTCATCACTGGTCAGATTCGGGAGGGGACCAGAGAACGCTACGGAGTCCGACATGGTTTTAGCTAAATTACACACCGACTCAATATTAACTTTAGTGACCTCTGACTGGCGAAGCCGGGTGTCATTAACACCGACGTGAATTATAATCCTACTGTATTTATGCTTATCTCTCGCCAGCAGCTTCAGGCTACCCTCTATGTCGCCCGCTCTGGCCCCCGGGATGCACTTAACTATAGCCGCTGGTGTCGGCTTTACATGCCGCAGAACAGAGTCGCCAATAACCAGGGTCGGCTTCTCAGCGGGTGTGTCGCCGAGTGGGGAAAAACGGTTCGATATGTCAAGCGGCTGGTGGTGAACCACGGGCCTTTGTTTCGGGCTACGCTTCCTTCGAACCGCCACCCAACCTCTCTGACTTCCCGGCTGCTCAGGGGCTGCCGGGGTGCGGATAACATCAGCTAAGGCAGGCTGGTCCGCACAGGCTAACTGCTGCTGGCTAGCTGCTGTGGCTACAGGTCTATTATCTAACATGCGGAGCCGACCCTCTAACTCGCTTAGCCTCGCCTCCAAGACTGTGAATAAGCTACACTTTGTGCACACCTCACGCTCACTAAAGGAGGCAGAGGAGTAGCTGAACATGTCACACACCGTGCAGTGAGCAGGAGAGGGAGATGCAGAGCGAGTGGAAGAAGCCATGCTAAGCGCTAATGCTAACCGCTAAGTTACGGTAAGCTTCGCTACAGTGGTAAACGAGAGGGGAACCCAGAAACTGGTGCACTTAACTCTAACACTACGGTGCTTGTGTATTACCACAATAAAAGCAAACACAATATGTCTAATGCAGAAAGTCCGTAGCACCAACAGCGCACACCAAGTGAACAAACAGGACAGTGTCGAAACAGGAAGTGACGCAGTACGTTACCCACTGACGCAATACCTCCTCCTGCACCCGCTCTTACCTCATAGCCTCTCCAATGTTCTTGTTCTCTTTGACAGAAGTCTCCATCCACGTTTTGAATCCGTTGGCCTTGCTGAACTCTTTGATGCTGTCTGCTGACACCACCCGCTGAGCCAGGTCGCACTGCCGAGAGAGAGACAGGCAGCAAGACAGGTGAAGAAAGAGTAATTCGCTGTAAATGAAAATGGCTCAGAGGCCGAGAGCGCTCATGGAGCGATCACACAAACGGAACAAATCAAGTGGAGCGCTGCTCATGAATACTGAACCTGCAGACTTTCATTGTGTTTCATTCGGCCTCTAAATGCTCTGAATCACCTTGTTGGCTAGCAGGATGCAGGGGATGGAGTCTCCACTGGGCAGCATGGCCTTGTTGTCAAGGTCCTGTTTCCAATGGCGACAGCTGAGGAAGCTGGACGAGTTGGTGACGTCGAACATCACAACACAGCCCACTGCACCTTTATAATAGATTCTGTTCATGGATATGAAGCGTTCCTGTCCTGTCGGGGGGACACAGAGTCCATGGTGTCATCCATCCTTCCATCCATACTGTATTTACTCACCTGAATGATCTTTACCTGCGATGTCCCACAGCTGCAGTCGGACTTTCTCTGTCTCTGACCAGTGCAGCAGCTTCACTGAGAAATCCACTGGAGACATGGATACAAGGTCAGAGACATAGAAGTGGAAGGGAGGAGAATGGGAAATAAGACAGCTGCAAATTTAACCCTCATACCACAGCCAGCCACCAGGGGGCAGCCAGCTGCAATGACCGTGTGTGAATCCACCTCTACATACAGTCAAACAGGTCCAACACATGCAGGACTGCAAAAATTGCAGTTCCCCTAACGGCCACTTGGGGGCAGGTCCAAAAGTGAGTCAATCCACACGGACAGTTTTAAAATGGCTGATTTTTGAGCTCAAGAAATGCAAGTACTCACAAAGTGTACATGTTACAGCACACACACGCAGGCACACACACACGTCATGATTAACTACAGCACACTGTACCTCCCACAGTCATCTTGTACGTCTTGTTGAACTGTCCGCTGACATATCGATGCACAAAAGACGACTTCCCAACGTTTCCATCGCCAACGATCAGGATTTTCAGCAGGTGCTCGGTCATTGTTTTCCTGCATGTGAGAAAATCTCAGCAGCTCAAAGTTCAAACCTCACGTCAGCATATGTGATTTATGAGGCCTGCAGGCGAACTAAACAACACGTCTCTGCCTCGAAGTCAGGCCTAACCTGTGTCCACCATAACTCCCTGAACCGTGCTGTCCGTGTGAATCAAAGCTGCAGTTTTGCTGACGGTAAGGAAGCTGGCTGCAGGTCATTAAACAGCTCAGTGACATAAACCACGCCTTCGAGGAACAGGAAGCTGCTGCTGAAAGAAATATCCTGAGGTTACAAGAGAACAGGCGCGGCAAGAGGACCTGAAACCACAACAATATTCATTTCTTCAGATTTACACTGCGGAACAGGGTCAGAGAACTTTAACCCTGCACAGGAATAAAACCCCACTTCTGCAGAAAAGACACCTGAAGCAGACTGGAGCATGCGGAGACAGAGCACCAGACTGGGGTCTGCTAGAGACCACCTGGAGACAGAGCACCAGCCTGAAGTCTGCTAGAGACCACCTGGAGACAGACCACAGACTGAAGTCTGCTAGAGACCACCTGGAGACAGAGCACCAGCCTGAAGTCTGCTAGAGACCACCTGGAGACAGAGCACCAGACTGAAGTCTGCTAGAGACCACCTGGAGACATATAGGTGGAGGTTATAGTTTGATATAGTTTGGAGGTTGTGTGATTGATTTGATTGATTGATTTATTTAGCAGGACAGTGCATGTTAAAAACAGAACATCTGTAACAAGTAAAATTAGTTGTGAAAAGCACAAGGAGCAGCAGCAAAGGGTTAAGTAAAAACATAAAAGCTGCAGTATAATTATCAAGCATTAATAAAGCAGGTTAACATTTGCAGGTGCGTATTAAAATGACAAACATTGTTAATATCAAGATCATAAAATAGTTTAAAAAGGTCAGAAAGGAATCACACATTCACAAGTGAAACACCAGGTGGCAGCAGCAGCGATTCAGTGTCGACAGGTCTGGTCACTAATCAGTGTGTCTGATCCAAGCAGCAACCTTCGGGGCTCAGACTTGAAGCCCATGCGGAAGTATCAAAACTTGTAATTCACGCAGCAACCACTGGGGGCTGGCTCCAAAAGCGAGTAATTTCCCATAGACTCCCATGTTAAAATGGCCGACTTCACAGCAGAAAAGAACATGTTTACAGCCTGGTACAAAAAACCACTCTGGTCTCAGATGATAGGTTCTCTTCTAGAGTCGATTGTACGGGGGGTGAATGTTTTTTACAACTCACTCGTTTCAATTGTATTCTGACTTAAAATTACGCCTAATTATGGGCGTTGCCGCTTGAGTGACAGACAGTTGACGTATCACAGCGTGAGTTTCCCGCTTCCACGATCGCCCGCCCCCCTAAACCCCGCTCGTGCTCCCCCTCTTTGTCCATATTCGGAGTTTTAGTTGACGTGACGCTGTCAACATGGTGGCGGTCATCAACGTCCCGGAACCTCCCACTGAGTCTCAAAACGGCTCTTCAGAAACAAACGGGTGACGTCATGGAAGCTCTGTCCATAGTTTTTACTGTCAATGGTCTAATCACAGAACCCCGAGTGATGCTGTGT
The DNA here is from genome assembly GCF_900634625.1 of Parambassis ranga. Classification (NCBI taxonomy): domain Eukaryota; kingdom Metazoa; phylum Chordata; class Actinopteri; family Ambassidae; genus Parambassis; species Parambassis ranga. The sequence goes on along the minus strand of NC_041028.1, from coordinate 1,463,536 downwards.
GTGGATGTTCTGACACATTCACTAATGTGGGGCCATCCCATGCAGGATTTATGTCTTAATAAGATTGTCCCAACTTAGAAGACTGTGTTTTGACAGAATGGAGCAGTGAGGAAAGTGTTTTGGTTTCTTGTCAAGTGCGTTGATTGTCTGCTTGTATAAGGACTGTCATGGAAGCAAGGTGGTGGAGTGAGTCTGGGACCAGTGAAGGTGAAGTTATGTTCGAGTGGCTCTGTCATTCCAGTTCTGACTTCCTTCTCCATCACCACCTTACTCCTTCTTCTTCTTCTGTCCCACCTGCTCTTCCTCCTCTATCACACACACACACACACACACACTGGCATGTGGTGATGACTCATTCAGAGCTTTACGGCCAACTAGGCCACATTGTTATTGGCCGATGTTTTGGTCCGAGTCCTCATTGTGAGTCATTATGAGGGTTTTTCCTGTTTGTGTGTTTGTCATATCTTGGTGCTTCTCCCAGTACAGTTACAGGATTTAAAAATACCTCTTTATGACCACAGAAGTCCAGTTCAGAGGCTCAAATGATGCCACAGTCTTTGTTTTTTTACTGGCCGGAAACACAACAAAAAGAGTTTTATTATCATCCCCACACAGATCATATCAAACACTGAAACAGCTTCAGCCCAGGTGACTGAGAAACAGCATCCTTCACCACCAGCGGCCTGTTGTAGCTGCCACAGTGTTGCTAAAGTTTTCACTCACGCATCCAAATAGTTAAGGTCAGATGTTCCGATCACTTCCACAGTCAGCTGTCAGTGGCATTATAACGAAGTGGAAGTGAACGAGAACAGCAGCTCAGCCATGAGGTGGTCGGCCACATGAAATGACAGAGCAGGGTCAGCGGAGGCTGAGGCTCATGGTGTCAGAGGTCACCACCTGACCTCAGCCCGATAGAACAGCTAGGGATGAATTAGAGTGAAGACTGCGAGCCTCAGTGTCTGACCTCACAAATACAGTTCTGGAAGAATGTTCAGACACAAACACACTCCTAACCCTGGAGGAAAGCCTTCCCAGAAGAAGCTGTTACAGCTGCAAAGGTTGGCGACGTCGTATGACACCCTCTGGATTAAGAATCAGATGTCACTGCACTGCTTTTTAAAGTAATTTTAGGTAAACAAAGTTTAGGGCTGGCTTAAAGGCACAGCTACACAAAAAGCTACAAGCTACAACACATGGATTCAAAATTGTTGGGAGTGGAGGTGGAGAGAGAGGAGCTGCTGTTTAAGAAGGCTCCCTTCTCTCAGGATCCAATATGGTGGCACCAAAATCAGAGAATGGGCACCACCTGCCCCCCCTTGTTGTTTTTTGTGATCCATAAATCCTTCAACATAAAGCTCACTGACTGACTGTAGTAAAAACTACAGCTCATAGAAATGTTCAAGTTACTAAAGCTCCATGTGAACATGCAGCCACACAAAAACATAAGGAGGGTGGAGCATAATAAAAACATATTCTCTTGTATTCGATATATTTACATGTATGAATATTTGCCTCTTTGGTTTTATAATCAATGATTTTGGCGTCTTTTTGTTTGTTTAGGTTCGTCACATTTTATGTGTGAGTGCATTGATTCTAATCTGTGTAGTGCTGAGCTGTGCGCTGCCAGAGCTTGACTGACCTCTGGTGGTCATATTCTATATTGCAACAAAAAACTAAAAAGATCTGTTGAGACTGTCAGTTAATGCAACAGAAACACAACAAAACAAAAGTCTACAAAATCATCTGTTTGTAAAAAAAACAGCATATGTGATGTGTTTGACCCATAGGCCATAGGTAACTGGAGTTGTGGTTGTCATAACAACAGGATTTTAAAATCATAACTGATCTGTCTGTACTCATGGAGCAGGTGAGTGCAGTTCATTTGGTTATTTGTCTTTTATTCATGTAAAATCAGTTTGATAAGAGCTGATTTCACTGCTGCCTGGATGAAGGACAACTTTTACAGCTTTGACAGTTTGATTGTTTATCAAAAGCTTTTGTCAACAACACGTTTTCTAAGACTGAAAAGTTTGATAGTTTCTTCTTGTTCACTAGAACACAGAGCACGTCCTCCTGCTCCTGCTCCTGCTCCTCCTCCATCCTCTGACCTCGGCCCAGCAGAGGGAAGACGACAAAGTGCTGGTGGAGGTCATCACCGACAGCTCCCCCTGCAGCGCCACCTGTGGACTGGGGGTTAAAACCCAAACCCTGTGTTTGGTAAAGGATGGGAAGACAGCCATACAGGAGGCTGATGTGAGGAGCAAAGATGGAGCAAAGGTACCACTGAGACACCTCTGAGGAGCTGAGGAGGATAAAACACACAAAGCTTAATGATGTCTGTTTGAAAATGTCCGACTGAAAGGTGTCAGAGAAGTGCCGCGTGCGTAAGGCGAGTTGTCTGGAGTCGTGGCAGTGTGGGCTCAGGACGATGACGGTGACCTCAGGGCAGAGAGTGGAGATCGACTGCTTAGAAGAAGTCATGGAGGCGATGGGGAGGTTCTCCTGGAGGTGAGGCCGATCTGTACATGTTTGCAAAAACTGCAAACATGTACAGATCGGAGTCATTTTGATGCAGCAGCTTGCTGTTTTGTTATAACAGCACCCTCTAGTGGCTGTCCAGAATTTGTGTCCGGAGCAAAGGAGGAAGTTATTCTTATTTCATTACCAAAATTACTTTCATAAAAATGGCTGCTCTGTACTGTTAATGATTGTTGACAACAACAGTTAACCCTCAAAAGCTGCAGTTCCTCCATTGTCCACTTGAGGCAACTGCCAAAAGCTTCACAGCAGACATGAGCATGTTCACAGCCTGCTGGCACTGCTCATGTTTTCTGCTTCAGGGTGTCATGGCGGTTCGCTCGAGGAATCATCAGCTCTGATGACTCTCTCTTTGATCGCTGGGAGGCTCCTGAGCTGGACCGGGTGACTCTAAACCCCGTCAGAGAGGAGGACGCAGGTGAACACACACCTGTGCACACAGACTCACACCTGCCCGTGGTCATAGGTGGGGCAGAATATTTCATCATTCTATCTCACTCAGGCACATATCGCTGCGACGTGCAGGACGCCACCTACCGCAGGGTGCAGAGAATCTACTGGGGGGTCCGAGTTTTGCCCACTGGAGTTCTTAATCTGGACTACGAAAGCTCTCTGGCCCATTGGGAGCTGAATGGAGAGCAGCAGGAGCAGACTGAGCCTCATCACATTCCACCGCCTCTTTACATAGTATGGTTTGCTAATGGATCCACTTTATGAAACTGTAATGCTGCTGGTGTGAACACTGATTTGTTTTGTGTCTGAACACACAGGCGGTGATCATTTTGTTCGTTGCAAACATCTGTGCTGGGCTGCTGCTCCTCTACAGGAAGGTGAGGAGGAGGAAGAGAGAGGCCGAGTCCCGGGTCTGAGCTGTGGAGGCGTCACTACAGGCTGATGCTAAACAGATAATAAGCTGCAGAACATTTAACGGTATACAGCTGGAGGCCGTTTTTACAAGAGAATTGTTATGAATGAGTCCAAGAGCCTGATAGGGGGCGCTCTGGAGGTGTATGGAGTCCCAAACATGGCGTCAAAAATGTAACCAACATGAAATTAAAACAATAATTCTTTTTTTATCATGTTTCATTTCTTTCTCTTTATAAATCTATAAAAATACTGTTCTATAAAGATTAGTGAGGTCACACGGCCATCATGGGAGGATCTCCCGTCACCATCGGTCCTTGTCTATGAGCAGAAAGTGAGTGTTTCATGAGGAAAAGTCTACACTGGTCAATCATGGATTAAAATGTGTTTGTAACAGTTTGTCTAGAAGCAGGTGCAGATGATCCTCACAGGTTTATGCTGGCAGTTTGATGAACAGGAAGTGGACGGGCTCCTTTTACTCTCCTCTGTTTCCTCTGTTCTCCAGCAGATGGCAGTGTTGGTCCATGTGAGTGTGAGTGGAGCTGCTGTCATATGAGAATTTGGTAAATGATCCTCTCCACTCTGATGGACTCAGCTGCCACACATAATTACAACAAGAGAAGCCTCTTTAAAAAACCTCTCCCAGAGTTTATGTTGGTTACACAGGAGCAGCAGACGTGTGGATGGACCACGTCGGCCCACAGCAGCTGCTTTTAGATTATTAATAATCCTTCACTAATGCTGTGAAGATCAGCTGTACGAGCGTGTTGCTGAGAGAAAAACAACATGCTGGTGATGCTGTGATCACAGAGATCAAAGAACAGAGCTGGGTCTGTTCACTATGTCAGAAAGTCACAGTTAATGGACTCAAAATAAGTTGATCAATAACCTTGATCTTAATGTTAAAGAGGACAGTGTACTGCTGTCACAACTCACAACAACACACTGCACTTACTTACAAAAACTACAGAGCCATATGAAGGAAAAGAGAAGAGGGTTAGCAGCGTTAGCACACAGGCTGTGGTCCAAGAGTGGTTTCTATAGCAACAATAAAAAAATACAAACGCATCCACGCAAGTGTTACCAGACTCAACACCTGGCAACACCTTCACTACAAATATGAAATATTAAAGAATAGAATATGAATGTGTGTACCCTGCAGTGCACCAATGAGGCGTGCATGCTAAGCTACAACCCAGAAAAAACGCTAACTGCTAACGTTGTGGTTTGACCAATGAAAATCATTTCAATTTCAATAAAATAATAATAATAACAAAAAAACCCACAGTTGTTGTCTTGGGCTAGATACAAAATAAAACAGTAGCTTGTAGTCCATCTGTTGTGGAACACCACAAGAAATATAATAATAGTATTAAAGTTTTTAAAATAGCTTTTTAAAAGTAAAAGGTTCTCCAAAGTACAAAATAATGAAAACAAAATAATAATTAAAAAAACGAGACCAACAGACCATAATCAATGCAATAATGAATAATAATAATAATTTGCTGAGGTGCTTTAAAATTCATTTAGGAGAATTCAAAACAACAAAGCTTGAGTTATCATAACATGAATTTAAAGTGACATATTTAGACTCGAATGATACAGGTCTGGACTGGAACCTGTCCAGGGTGGACCCCCCCTGTCACCCGTAGATAGCTGGGATAGGATCCAGCCCCCTGTGACCCTGCACTGCAGGTGTTATGAAACGTAAGCAGGAGATCCAGGCGCAGGTAAGGTGAACAAAAAGGAACAAAAAGCAACCAACGGTTAGCTAGGCTAAGACAACAAGATGCTTAAGGAAGGTTTGGCGGCGGTTTTACTACCGCAGAACTGGCGCTGCACTCGAGGAGGATCAGCGATTGGAGACAGGTGAGAGTAGTTTCAGCCACGGCTCCACCCAGCAGGAGAAGGCAGACAACAACCCAGCAGGAGAACAGAAAAGACCAGAACATCCGCAAGGGGGCATAAGAGGCCCTCACCACACTACAGCAGGGCGAAGTGGGTTCAGATGATGGACGGATGCTACAGGTCAGCTGATTACATATGAATCTGTAAAATGGCCTCAGTGTCCACAAAGACAATAATTACTTCATCTGAAAACAAAGCAGCCACTCTGTTTGTGGCCTCCATCCACAGGAAGGCTTTATATGTCATCAGTGTGTTTACATGATGATCAGACAGGAAGCGTCTTTGTTATTGTGGGAGGAGCCAAGGCAAACACGACACGCTGGGGAAATAACAGAAATGTGATTATGACGATGTGCTTACTGTAATTCATTCATTTCCTCGTAGAAGCTGCCCCGCTCAGACCCCGCTGCAGAGCGCCATTTCCCTGCGCTGGCTCGTTTCCAGCATCAGCTTGACAGATGTAACTGCTGCCCCGGCACTCGGCACACAGAATTTAATTACCACGCCGCCGCCGCCGCATCGCAGAACACATGATGCTCCACATGATGCTCCACATGCTAATGCTCAGCCAACATGTGGCTGATATGTCCAGAAGGAGCCACTCACGGAGAGGATCAGAATAATAATGAAGAGATCAATATTCACTCAGCGTTCCTCCACCGAGGACTGAAAGCAAACCACCGTCAGCGTCACTCTCCTGCCTCTGTATGTCAGAGGAGCGTACTGCAGGAGAAGATTATAAAAAAATATATATAAATAAAACATAATCTGCTGCAGAAAATCATTTAGACAGAACTGTGATGGCACACACTTTATCAATATAATGAGAAAACTCTTTTTAATCAATGAAGTCTAAAACGTCCACAGCCCACACAATCTGTCCTGTCTCACAAGACGTGCTCGTGGCGACGGCAGCATGATTAAACTTCTGTTATTTGTTGGCTGAGCCAGTGTGAGTCCAGGCCACTGAGACGTGATGGCGCCCTCCTGTGGTCATAGAGATGTATAGTCAAAAGGTCACCACCATCTTTATTTACAAACGTAGCAGAGCAGTCGTGACGCTTGTGTTGCATGTGTGAGGACTTGTGAGGAGAGCATCCACAGATATATTTGTGAGGACTTTCACTCGGGTTTGTGTCACTTTGTCGGCTATTGTTTGGTTTAGTTTAGGCACCAAAACGGCTTGGATAGGCTGTAACACTCCATCATTACACTGGTTGCCTTTTACAGTTTATTTTCCATGTTATTAACGAACTTCACCATCACTCAGATCAATGATTTCCCCTCCCACCTCTTCCTCCACCCTGCACATCCCTCACTGATTGTCTACAGGAAATCAAATCCTGGCTCATGCAAGTTTCTCGGTTTCTCCTTATTAGCATGAAATCCACCTACTAACACCAGCTACTGTGTCCTGAGTGTTCTCCTTCTTGGGCAAAGAGTCTCGGTGTCATCCTCAACACCCACATCAAGCTGAAATTAATAATCAGCATATTATAATCCACACAGATTATCATCTCCGCCCCGTCACTCCCAGCAGCACTGCCAGTCCCCTTGTCACCCTGGTGGCATCCTGCCTTCAGTTCGGTCTCCCTCTTTAGTCCGTCTAAAAACTGTAACTGGTCCAGAACTGGGCGGAACCCTTTCATTGATCACATCACCTCCTGCAGGAGCTCCATTGGCTTCCAGTCCGATTGAATGAAGGATTCTGGTCCTGTCAGACCATCCTCTACCTCACTGGCTCTCTGAACTCCTGCACATCCGCCCTCCTGCACTCTATGATGTTTTTTGCCGTTTATTTATTCTTTAAACTTTTTGTTTGGCCTGTAGGCGACCTTGGATGTCCTGAAAAGCACATATAAATTCAATAAACCTGGCTGCGGCCGGAGGCGTACTCCATCTTCCTTAATCTCGCTGTGTTCTTGTACTTGTACTTGACAATAAATTCTTCATTCTTCAATAAATTAAAATACATTTTTTTCTTCTTTTAAATATTTAATAATCTTTCTTTTTATTTTACCTTGCTGGTCCAGTGTCTAGTGATATAAATACAATGAGAAGAGAAAAACAAAGATGGTAGTTAGGGGTAAATAAGCCCTTGTTCTTCTACAAACTTCTCCTCCTTTTTCTGGGCTCTGACCAGCACATGTTACATGCTGGGTTCAGACGGGCCGACGTGCTGTGAGCAGCAGCACCAGATGGACCCATGATGCTCCTCTGCTCAATGAAGTGATGATTCTTTAACTTCTGGTGTGCCCATAGCAACGAGAGTGTGTGTGTGTGTGTGTGTGTGTGTGTGTCACCAACACTCTCAGTGGATAGACAGATCATGAATCTCCTTCTATGGAGGGGGGTAATCAGAAGAATGGAGACTCTGAAGGGCTGCCAAACAAAACAGAGCAGATGGTGAAACTACGGCTGCAGTGCTCAGCGCCGCAGTGTGTCTGAATGTGGGCGCCAAAGGTTCACTCCATTAAAGTCCCCAAGTCTCCATTATTTTCTGAAAGTTTCCATCAGTCATTCTTTTGGCTGAAGTTGCTCTTTTTTTCTAACGTGCAGCGTCTGGAGTCAGACCGGAGTGATAATGTTACGCCCCCCGCCCCCCCCCCCCCTCGGGTTTTAAATTGAATAACAACCACGTTTACACCTCCACCTGTCAGAGGGCGCCACCCAAACATCAGCGCTGTGACTGTAAACTGTGTCACTACGCTCCGGAGTGTGACACACGAGTCAGACAGCTGATCTGAAGCCTTCTGCAGAGTGAACACACTCCTGTATGTGGGACGTTCTTATCTTTAATGCACTGCATGCTTCTGCAGGTCACCACCATTTATTCCCCTTTTCTTCAAACGTACACAGACACACACGCTGTCAGCCTCCAGCCTCCAGCCTCCAGCCTCGCTGCCTCTCTTTGTTATTTCAGGTCTTTTCTCTATAAATCACTTCATCATCATCTCCCTCTTGCCTTCTACTCTCAGTAAAGCTGTGCTAAACTCTTCTTCCCTCCATACACGCTGATTACAGGCAGGACCATTACAAAGACATGACGGGAAATGGTGTGTGTTTGCAGTCTGACTGTGTGATTCCCGTCCAGACTATTAAAAGCCAAAATCTAATTTGCTCTCTAGTGAAAATAAATATGAATATTATGAACCTAATATCAATGCAGGCGCTGGAGTTTCAACCACAGGAAAGTCCTCCATCATTGTGTCATTGTATTGAGCCCCCGGCATGTTTTAGAAGCGTGAGTCCTGCTGGTTTTAATCATAACAGACTCATTTTGGGACGTTAAAATGTTCCCAAGTTATGAACCTGAGAGAAGTCTGTGGAAGGCTTTCAGCTGGTTAAGGAGCCAGGAGATCAGACATCTCTCCATCCTCAGCGACAATGTTCTGTTGATGGCACACATCATAAAACATCAGCAGGCTTCCACACAAGTTCTGGAAGTAGACAAAAAGCTCTCGATACTTCTCCAATATTACATATCTGTATTTAACCAGATCATCTCTGACCCCCTCGTGCGGACGCGACTTCCTCTCACAGCCCCACGCTGCTTCACTGAGCTCCTGAGAGCGGCTCATTCTTTCACATTTGTTAGAAGCAGTGTGCTTTTATACACCACGGAGGAACAGCTGATTCAATTGTTTGGATGGGTGAGTGAGGACTTTTGGCAAAGAGCACACAGTCGGGCATACACAAATTTTGAGTCGTACAGTTTTTTTCGAGTCGGGCTGGATTTCAGCTTTGTTGTGCGTCTTTAATCGCTCAGTGTACACGGGCTCACAAGAGGCGACTGACGTTGCATGTTGTTGTTTGATATTTTTGTCGCTCCTTGTGAGAGTATCGCACAGTTTAAGCAGTGCGATTCCCCCACTGCGCTTACAGGAAATTGTTTCAGATGATAACAAACATGGCGGCGCCCACGCGGCGTTGGACAGAAGTGATGGAGGCTCTGTTTGATGAGCTGAGGCAGAAACACGCAGCACAAACCCTGACTGTCTTTTTCTTTGAAACAGCAACAGGGTCAGACTCCGGGTTAGACGTGGTTCATTTCTGGTTCAGTGTGATCACCTGAAGCCATGTGTAGTGTGAGCAGTGACATCACAGCTGACTTGACATCGCATTTTATTCGCACTGTGTGAGTCGGTGTTAAACACAGACTTCCCCAAAATCACACAGTGTATTTGAGGCTTTACTGACAGCCCTCGTAGATGGATTCTAATTCGGCCTTTAAATAAACTGCTATATATGGACTATTGGCTCATTTTCCTGAAGAAATCACATGAAATGTTTCTGTTTCATTAGTTTGATTTGATTCTCTTTGTCTCCTCTTTGGACCTGTGTGAAAGACTGCTGACGTCTGGGGTCATGTTTATGTACATTTACATTTAAGAACCACTTAATGGTGCTAGTTCTGAACTTATTAAATAAAGAAGTACAATGAACAAAATAAGAGAAATCGGAAGACTTTCCTGTCTGTCTGTTGCATGCATTTGCATCATGTTTTCACACTCAGACCTTAATCTTCATCTTTGTATGTTTGCATCTTCACCACAACACTGATCCACCACCAGCTTCCACTGCCTTCCTACAAAAGACACTCATCGTTAGCATCTGTGCTAGCATACATAAGAACACTCCAACACCAGCCAGATGCACCTCCTGCCATGACAGTTGCTTTTTTAGTCACCTGAAAGTCATACGTCTGCAGCTCTTAACCTTTTTGGGCTGTTTGGGCACATTCACTGTTGTTTTGCTGCTGTCATCTTCTCTCTCATGCTCTCTGCTCGAGTATCACTGACCTTTTTCCTAAATCACTCCCCCTCTCTCTTTTTTGTGTGTGTGTGTGCGTCCAAATGTGAAGCAGCGCAGAAGAAAAAACCCTGAGAGGATGTCAGCTGTGATCCAGCACTGAGTGCAAAAAACAACAACTGGCATTTCTATGCTGACGAGTACACAAAAGGGGGTCGGGGTATAATCGTGTTCACAGAAAATAGGAGCGACGCTGTTACTGTAGGATGCTGCTCCCCCTTCTTTACTAAAAACAAATGAACTAACTGCTACACAAATGTCACAGTATTGATTTAACAATTCCACAACTCACACCCTCATTTCCACATAAATGAACTTGAGGGAATGAACAACATCATTTCAGGGCAGAATTTGGAATCTTCAGAGTAGTTTTTCACCAAAAATGTGCTGCACAAAACAAAATATGATGCTAAATTCCTTCATGGACAGGCAGGGTGAAGGGTAAACTCATGATCCGGCAAAGAGGAAGCAGGGGTTTGTATGTATACTGCTGCATGAGGTAAATGAGGACCAGGTGAGCCAGCAGGAGACCACGCCCCGCCACTCTGAAAGGAAGAAACCTCCTAAAAACCAAAAATAGTCCCAGAAACAGTCCAAAAACCACCACACATAACAAGATGTGACGGGAAGATGTGCACATTGAACTGATCAGACGGATCAGACGGATGGACCTTCTGCTGGGCAGCACGGCCTGTTTCCACTGACGACAGCACAAACATCACAACGGCCCATTATAATGGATCCTGGTCATGAATATGAAACGCTGCCGTGCTGTGGGGGCACAATGCACCGTGATAAACTGATTAAAAGAAAGACTTTATCAGTACAATCTGAAGACTCAGTCTCCATGCTGATGATAACTGGATAATTGGATGTGACTGAGCGCTGAAGCTCCTCGGATTGTGTGTCTGTGTTTGTATGTGGCTTGACTTTAAGCTAAATTAAAAGAAGCACGAGGACTGGTGCTGGAACTGAAGACAGGACACACACACACACACACACACACACACACACACACACTCACACACACACACTCTGACATGACATGGCGGATGACCTTATCTAAAAGACCTGCTGAGGTGCACCTGCTCAGTAATTGGAGTCACTCACAGGGGGGAGCCTGTGTGTGTGTGAGTGTGTCCTCCAGTGACGACACAGCACATTAAATTAATTTCACTTGAGGGATGACATTTATACATTGAAGCTGCTACTGGTGAGAATGTGTGTGCAGCGTGAAGCACAGGTAACCGACACGTCGGTGCAGCCAGTGACCTTTGGAGTGTGTCTGTGACACCGACATTCAGTGGTGTGATTAGTTTGACTTGATTTTATGTGATAATGTGGATGGCAGTGACCAACACAGACTGGCAAACAAACAATAATTCATTTGATTTAATACATAATGATAATTATTTTTTTTAACAGAGCAGATGATATCTCTCTGTACACCACACACCAAAGGGGGTTATTTGGACATTTGTCCACATGTGGTCTGGAGACAAGAGGAAGGCCAACAAAAAGCTAACACTAGAAGCACAGGAGATGTTTACAGGCCAGAATAAACTTAACGACAGGCTGTCCGGTGTGTTCAGTGTGTGTGTTCAGAAAAATACTATGTTAAAAATCAGTCAGTGGACCCTGGTCTACCATTATGTTGAAAGGGCCTCTGGCCCTTGGTGTCCACATCTCTTTATATTGATCCTTGGTTCCATTTTTTCAGCATCAATCATTAGTTGGAGTAGAGAGTAGAGCGGGCCCCCACCCAGCCCTCTTTGTTTTTCCTTCTCTCTTCTACCTTGCCGTCCTTCTCTACAGGAACACCAGGGGGCAAAGGCCTTGAGCTGCAGAGACTCACCCCCACCCAGAGTCTCTCCTCCTGGGTTCCACGGTTTAAGTACTCCTCCTCCTCTTCTCCACACACTCCTCATTTCTTCTGCCTTCAACCCTCCCCCTCCCTATACTCCCTATACAAATAAAGCCGGCACGGTGAATGTGCTCCTTCTACCGAGGTACCTATGAGAGCATCCTGACCAGCTGCATCACTGGGAATCACAAAACCCTGCAGTGCAGCACGAAAGATCACTGATGGTCCCCTCCCTCCTGGACATCTACAGCCTGCAGATCAGTCAGCATCACATGGCTTCTTTAACCTCCGACCACTTCCGGGTCCCTCCACCACCAGGAAGCTGATCTCTTTCTCCCTTCCCTACCCCCCTATATCCCTTCTGCTTCCCAGGAGACTGGACACAGTGGGACAGCGGGACAGACAGGCTGCTGGCTGTGCTACATGTCATCAGTAGGCCTATAAAGTGCACAAACCTGTCCCTCCACACAGCGCAGCGCTCCACCTGGACACCCATCACACTGTCTTCTCCTCCTCAGCATTCCTGTCTCACCATCTCTACGCCTCCTGGGAGACGAACTGAAATGCAAAAACGCGGCGCTGATCGACAATGATCACTGCGATCCTCACTCTCTGAGAGACGACTAAATTGAGCCGTTCATTTGGGCCCTTTTCATCAGCACCACCTGTCAATCAGTTCGGACAGTCCACGTCCACACAGGATTATCACCTGGGAAACCTCCACACTTTCTGCAGAGATCAATGTGTTGGACACCCCCCCCTATTTAAAACCTGTTCTCTTTGAGCGTCCTCCCTGTCAGCACATATTCCTGCTTCTTTACCATCACTTGTTACATATTTATACCTCAGAAACTGCCTCTTATTCGCTGTAAATGTCACTATTACATCATTAATAGCTTTTATCAATGTTTCCTTGAACGTTGTCCTTGAACGGCTCGTAGCCCTCTGCTCTGCTGCTGCAGCTTGTGCTAAAGGGCAGTGGAATAGGTCAGCCTAAATAAATCAGAAATGGATTCCACCCCCTCAGAACCAGTCCCCTGTCCGCCCCCCCAGGTCCCCAGGGAGCGCTCTCCCTCCCATGTGAGCAGCACAGCCTGTGACCTTCATCTAGAGGTTTGCCATCACCATCACCCACAGTCTCCTGTCCCACAGAGAGGACAGGAGCGCTGCCTTAAGGAACGACTTGTAGTCATGTTGTGGAACTTTTCTTTATTTTCTGCCATAATCCAAAAGAAAATGGAGGAATCTGATTGGCTGTTTGTGAAAGGAAACGCAGGAGATGCTCATGTTGTGGGTCTGCACCTTAGACCGAATATAAAGATGGACGACATGATGGATCCCCCAAAAGTAGGGTTGGGCGATATTGGCAAAAAAATTAATCACAATTAATTGTGACATTTAGCCGATAACGATTCATTTGGCGATTAATTGATGACAATTGCACTTACGTGTTTTTACTCTAAATCGGCACATTGTTCTAAAATGATTCTGACGGATCATCAGTCAAGTTAACCCCTTCATTCTAACAGGTTAAGCTGGTGAGTAGTGATAAGGCACAAACCGATGATACCGATGTTAAACGATGACAACAGATGCACAAACTGCTTCAAAATAATAATGAAGCAAACATTTAAAGTAACTTTGTCCTTCAAATGTTCTTATCTTCAGGTCACAGAGCAGTGCATTAAACAGGACAAACACGTTCAGAAAAGTCACAGTGATTATTGTATAGTGTGTAGCACAGCTATGCTGCTCTAGGCCTACGCTGTCGGGGGGCACAAACATGATCCACTGAGCAGTTTCCCTCTCACCCTCTAACCTCTCCTTTTCTCTCCTTAGTCTGGCTCATACTGGTCTCAAGACCTGGATGATGACCTGCAGTCCGGCCCGTGCAGTCTCTCTTGCTCTACGTTGTCGGGGGGCACAAACACGATCCTCTGAACACCCTCTGACCTCTCCTTCACTCTCCTTAGTCTGGATCATACTGGGTAATATCGTCTCATAATCTGTGTTTACTGTCTTCCTCGTAGTTCTGTGCCTCGCTCTCGCTCTCTCTCTTTGCAGGTCTCAGACCTGCATGCTGACCTGCAGTCTGGTCCCTGATCTCTCCTGTGCTCATCGACTTCACTAGCCCCTGCTGCTCATCTTTACTACCAAATTACTATTCCTACTTATGGACCGACGATATATATAGATATCTATTACAATATAATCACTGTTTCATCTTGCTGTCATGTTTGCTCTGTACTGTATCATGTTTGCTCCTCTCTCTCTCTCTCTCTCTCTCCCTCATCCTCTCTCTCTCTCTTTCTCCTTCATCCTCTCTCTCTCTCTCTCTCTCTCCCTCATCCTCTCTGACTAGCAGCAGGACTGGTTCCTCCTTAAGTTGACGGGTCCTGCTCAAGGTTTCTTCCTCTTAAAGGGAGTTTTTCCTTGCCACAGTGCTCTTAGGGGGGTTCCTGTGAAGCACTTTGAGACAATGTCTGATTGTAATATGCGCTATATAAATAAAACTGAATTGAATTGAATTGAATTATTTTTAAAAAAATGTTTCTGTGCAAATGAACCTGTGACTGGAATATGTCTGTGTTGTGAACTCTTTGTTCCCAGTGTGTTTTATATCATCAGCACCTTATTTTTGCTTTTACAAAGACTCTATTGTGTGATTTAATCAGCTCGTGCTGCCTTCATGAACCACATGCTTAAACAAACACATCACGCTCATGATTCCATATCATGGCGTGTAATTAATACTAATGCATGCACACTTTGCATGTAATGAGTTCTATAGCAGCTCACCATCAGCTCCGCTCTGCCCTGCTCTTTTGTTATTGCTGTCATTTCCTGTCCCCTCTTAGCACTCCCCCCTCCCCCTCGTCTCTTTGATGGTATCTGACATGAATAAAGGTGTCAGGAGAATTGAGCCGCAATTACCTATTAGGTTTTTATTTAAAACCATCTTTTGATGTGATGTTCAGGAGCAGCTTTCATAATGTCATGTTAATCCAGATGTCTCGTCTAATTAAAAGGAACATACCTGATGAGCATGTTTCCAATCATGGGCACAATATTGTTCCAGCCTCCAGAACAGGTCAGAAAAACACAGTTCAAAAGCCTGCGTGGTAATTATTTGCTCAAACCAAGAAGAAGAAGAAGAAGAAGCAGAAGAAGAGAAGAAGAAGAAGAAGAAGAAGAAGAAGAAGAAGGAGAAGAAGAAGAAGGAGAAGAAGAAGCAGAAGCAGAAGAAGGAGAAGGAGAAGGAGAAGAAGAAGAAGAAGAAGAAGAAGAAGAAGAAGCAGAAGAAGAAGAAGAAGAAGCAGAAGAAGAAGAAGAAGGAGAAGAAGAAGCAGAAGAAGAAGAAGGAGAAGAAGAAGCAGAAGAAGAAGAAGGAGAAGAAGAAGCAGAAGAAGAAGAAGGAGAAGAAGGAGAAGAAGAAGCAGAAGAAGAAGAAGGAGAAGAAGCAGAAGAAGAAGAAGGAGAAGAAGAAGGAGAAGAGAAGAAGCAGAAGAAGAAGAAGGAGAAGAAGAAGGAGAAGAAGAAGGAGAAGAAAGCCTGCGTGTTAATTTTTTTCAGTAAGTTTGTTGTCGACTTGACGAAGAATGTTTGACATTATGATGATTATAGTATCTTCTGGGCTCAGAAGCCTAAAAACTAACCCCTTCAGTCCACTTTAAGGTGCAAGGAAGCACCCCCCTTCATACACAGAGTCCAGCCCCTGCTGGGAAGGACAGTTTCAGAGCCCACACTGCAGGGTGGCTTGGAAGAGGGCAGACCCAGGCCGGTTTTTAAGCTATGCCTGGTCAGGGGCCCCTGGGAGGGAGCCTGGTCACCAGGTGCTTGCTAGTAAGTGGAGGGTGAGGTGATTTGTCCAGGGTATTATTAGCACTGTGAAATCTAATATAGTAAAGTCTGAAGAGAAATCCACGCTGAGCAGAGCTTCATGAGCACAAAGCTGGCAGAGGGACCATCACACCGTCACATTTGAAGGATGAATTGTCTCCAAAAAATCCTGCACCTGACTGTGTCGTTTTTCCTGCCAGTCACTGCACAATGTCTGCTTCTCTGTGTCTGGGTTTTCTTTCCTTTTACTGTCCATCACATCTTGTTATTTTCTGTTTGGCAGTGTGTCCATCAGGAGCCTGTGTCCATTCTCTGCTGCCGGCCGATTCATGTCCCTCAGGGTAGAAATCAGATACACGGCTGCTTCCTGGCATGTTTATTATTACACAGAGATGAGGGGAAAAAGGATTTCAGCTAAAACACAAAGGGTGTTTCTCACATAAAGGCAGGTTTGTTTTCCATCACCTGTGTGTGTCTGTGTTTGTTCACCCACCAGCAGCAGCAGGTCCAGACAGACGCCTACATGCAGGGCGAGCTGAAGTTCAAAACTGCTTTTCTTTGCAGCTCTTTTTTTGTTTTGGAGCGGTGACAGTGAAGGAAAACTCTGAACTCAGCAATATAACAGCAGAAGTTGTGTCTGCATCAGCGACAAAGCTTTTAATGGCTTCCAAACCACAGCAGCGCTGGCTGTCCTTACTTTCTGTACAACTATGTCCTCAGGGCCACAATAAATCATGGAGTGAAACTAGAAGGCCGTGTCGGGCTCTCCGAGGCCTTGGCACTCATTAATCACTTTTAACTTTACGCCTTGGAGAGTAGTTTGTAATAGTTTTAGTTTGTTTAAACAAACTAATGATGGAAAGGAGACCAAAGAAAACCTCTTCTTTCTTCTTCTGCAGAGACGTCTGCTCAAGTTATTCCTGGTTTATACTTCTGCATCAAACCACTTCCTGTTTCACAGAACAATGGCGACCGAGAGACACCACCACTCTGTGGATCAATAGCACTGGAGATCCTGAAACAGCACCACACATGGAGACAAACAGGAAGCGTGGAGTGGATTTCAGCCCACTCCGGCCAGTACAAAGACTCACTATGTCACCGAGCATTAAAACTGAACCGTTAAACCGTTAAACAAACGCTCCACATCGTCTTCTCCCCCCCAGGACTAAGACCTGCACCACTGGGGATCCAGCTTTCTGCTCCGCCGCCCCTCACATGTTGAACGCCCTGAGCTGAGAGCTTCACAAACAACTAGCAGGTCTTCTGATGTTTAAGTCCTGTCCTCTGTTCCTCATTTTTCAATCCTAGCTCGATTCTTCAAAAACAATGGAAAGTTCTTTATAAATAAAATGCATAATTATTATTATTATTATGATGATTATTATTATTCTCTTTCAGGGACCCTACTGATGTTGTGTGCCTGTAGAACATGTAATAATTGTGTTTGTAGGGCCTCAAACTCTTCAGAATTTGCATGTGAATGGGAGCAGCTTATAAATAACAGGAACCTTTAATGACTCTTAGGAGGAGTGTGTTTTTGTGCGCGCACTCAGGTGTGCATGAAAAAAAAGAACCCATCGTTTCTGAGTGTGTCTCTTGTGTCGACAGTATTTGCTTTGTTGCTTTGAGTGTGGAGATGTTTTACATTTTAGAACAAGTGGGGTTGTTGTTGCTTCATCATATAAGAGACACACACTCGTTTCCAGCCGGACTCGTGTCACAGCTCTTTGAGTTCGCTTGAATCATTAGAAGTTCTCACAGCGAGGTCTGAGCGAGCTGATGTTCAGTATCACAGGAACTCTGCAGGGTTTGACAGAAGATTTGACATCAACTCAGATAAATTACAAGTGAATCAAGTGCCACAGATCTGGACAGGAATACAAAGATGTGACTTATGTATCAAAATGAGCTCATTTTCCTGACACAGCACGTACCGGTACCTTCTGTCAGGAGTGAAGTGGCGACCCGAGGAGATCTGTCAGTGGAAAAATGTCTGAACCTCATTAGAGCCTCGTCAGCCTGCCATTTGAAGCTCTGCCGCCTGTCAATTAGAGCCTCGAGGCCTTTTGATGTCGCGTCCTGCTGGAGGGAGTTCGGGCTGGCCAGCATGTGTCACTGAACCTCTTTCCTCTGCCAGCGTGTCTCAGTTCTGACATTTCTGTTAGGACCCTGTGTGTAGAGTGTGAAAGGAGAGAAGTGTTTTTTTTTTTAATTTAAGCAGATGCAGCCAGACTCTCCATTAGAGATACGGTGAGGAGCTCAGGATAGAGTCAGTCATGTTATATCTCTTGGTGGCCTCAGTGAGCTGGAGGAGGTGGGAGGGGGCACTAGGAGTGGAGAGGAAACTGAACGGGCTAAAATACACACTGAGAGCAGGCATCTGAGCCCGGCTCTCATCCACAAGGAAGGTAAAAAGCTGAGAGGACGAGGTGCAACTTCTGCTTGACAAAAAAGGCAAGGTTTCCAGCCAGTGAATGAATGATGGCTCTGTTGTAACAACCCTGACCCTAAAAACACTCTCTCCCTCTTCTCTGAAGCATTACTCATGTTTTTAAATAGATCTGTGGTTTAAAATCAGTTATAGACACGTATGAGGGGAGTTCAGGCTCTTTGGCAGCTCTGAAAATTGGTTGGTGATCCCTCCATTATGCACCCAAACATGCAAGTGAAGGACTTGTTTTATCCATCAATCAATCAATGGGCTGAAGCCACAAAGGTAAGTCATAAGTAAGAGCTAACACTGAATGGTTGACGCTGTACCAGGAGGACAGTGGACAGCCAGGAGCATTACTCTGCTGTCATGTTCCACAATCAGGCCATGTCCTGCGCTTGGTCACATTATACTGGTGTTATATATATAAAATGATAAAATGGTCTTCTGATAAAGAGTCCAGTCAAAGCTGTAAAGGGATATTGTAAAAAAAAAACCTTTTAAATGTATATTTGTGTGTATCATCTGCATAATTAGTGGGAAACTTTGTTGTATTGTCACATTTAGTCAGATGGAAGGATGCAAAGAGTGAAGTAAAGGATGGACCCCTGTGCTACCCCACCTGTCATTTGGTCTGATACACACTACTTCCTGTCTTTACAAAATCACGACCTGTCCAAGGTGTACCCTGCCTCTCACCCGTAGATATTAGATACAGGTTGATAAAGTAGATACAGGGGATTGTGGGGAGTCCTCTCCAGTCCTCTGCAGACCCCACCAACCCAGGACACAAACTGTTTGTAGCTCTTACCTCTGGAAAGAGGTACAGGAGACACAGCTTCTTCCCCAGAGCTGTGAAATCCTTTACCCCGCTTTCCCATACACATCCCACCCCCCCAAAGACTGAGCAATAAACATCCTCTGTACACAGACACTCTGCACTTTAAACCATTAAGACATTGTAATTTGTACAACATATCATACTGGTCACTTTAAAAATTTAATTTGCACTGTTAAGTTTGATATTTATCCAGGTATATTTTAAGCATGTCTCTCTTTTATTATGTGTCATTATGTGTCCAACTGTGTGCCTAAGCCAAGAGCTGCTGAACAAAATGTCACTGTGCCTTGCATAGTGACAATAAAGATTCTTCATTCTAAATATCTGGGATAGGCTCCAGCCCCCGTGACCCTGCACTGCAGGACAAAGCAGGTTCAGTTGATGGATACATTACAAAATCACATTGAGCCTGAGTGGGTCCACAGAACCTGCACCATTCGTGGTGAAGTTTATTTTTTTATGTTGGCTACATAATTTTCCATGAGCCTCATATTTCACATTGTTTTAACCAAAAACAGAAAATCGGCCTGACAGGCAGTTGCTGCTTCTGTGAGTGAGTTTGGACCTTTACATGCTGGGGATGCTCTGTGAGACAGGATCACTCCTGACAGCTGTAATTATATCTTCACTCAGCATCAGATTGCAGGGTAAAGGTCTCGTGCTGTGGTCCGAATTTGACTCAATCTACGACAGTCGCTCTGAAAACCACAATTATTGCAATGAAATGGAGCCAGCTGCACTGTTGAACCTTTTGCTGCTGTAGCACCCAAATTACAGTGCGGCAGAGCGATGCAGGTGCTTAGCTTTAATTGATTTTTCAGCAAGTGCTGATGATCTGTCCTTCTGACTGCTGTCATCGTTTCAGACAATAGATCAACAGCTGCAGACACACAAAACGACAAATCACACTGTGCACACGTGACTGTGTTTAGCTAGCAGAGAGAAAAATCAATGGAATTTAATATTCTGGTGGTACTTCAATGACAAAAATTCAGCAAATATCTGGCTGCGACAAACATACAAAACAGATGATGGAGGATGTACCAAACAGTGAACACACAGCTCGGTGCACACCCTAACACACATAACAGAAGAAGACGTTAATGCTCTGAGACGGAAGCAATCTGTCTTCAGCGTGGTGCTGAGAAAATAAGGCATCCTTGAGCTGACCCCCGACCTGCACACGAGCGTGAGCATCAATAACTTCATTACCTGACCTTGTTCTAGCCAACAGATCTATGAAACAAGTTAACAACAGTGTGAGCGTCAAGACACCGTCAGAGTCTGCAGGTGGAAGCAGAGATGGATGGCTGAACTCTGGGATGCATGATGCACTGCTGCTGAAGTGTAAAGACCTTTTCAAGGAACATAACAAATAGCTGCAGTTTTGTTCGCTCGGCGAAGACACAATAAATGTAAATTATAGCACAAATGTTCCACAGCCATCATGCTAATATTGCTATTAATACAAAATTCAGTCTTGAAGATGACAGATGTTCATTTGAAAGATCAGATGTCAGTCCGCTTTAATTTCGGAGATGAAAACGTTCTCGCATCGAAGCAGCCACAGATGGAGGCTTTTAAAAGTCACTGTTGTGTGTTCTTGGGCAAGACACTTCACCCTAGCCTGTGGCGCGCCTTGCTAGTCATTGTATGACACTGCTTGGCAGCAGCCTTATACAATTTCCCTCTGGGAGTATCTAAAAATAAAAAAAATAAACCATCAGAGCTCTACCCACATCAATGGTCTGTACAGATAAAATATAGCACAGGTGACATCAGCGCAAAGTTCAGATGCTCACATGACAAAGCAGCCCGATCAATTAAAGCTCCTTATTGATCTGCCGACTCATTTATAAACACTTCAGCGCCTCCCCACAGCAAATGCAGAGATTTTAATGCTTCTTTAGACATAAATAAGGGGGAAATAAGGTCTCTCACTCGTCACACAGCCCTGACTGACGCTCTAATTGATTCCAGGCCCAGGCTGCAACATGTCACAGCCATTGATTGTGCGGGCCTCCAGGCGGGTAGGCAGATAACTGAATGTCTTGATCTGTGAGGAGGTGTCGTCTGTGGGGTCTCAGAGGCATGACACCAAACACAGCAGCAGGGACTGACATGTTCATCATGGTGGAAGACAGGTGGATGCCCACACACACACACACACACACACTGAATAATGCACTGAGGAGATGTGGTTTCAAATGTTCTTGAGCTGAGCTGAAAGCCAAAGAAAGTCTGGAGCCACCATCCACTGCTCCACCTTCCACACTGTGTACATGGGTTACATTTCCCCCAGCTGTGGCTGATGTAGGTCATCGTGGCCAATACATGTGCTCCATCTGTTCACTTTCACCAAGACAGGAAGCCAGATATAAGAATGGCACATCATTACTAAATCAAATTACCTCTAAAACCCTCATGGAGGTGGAAAAGATCTGTTCTCTGGGATTTGCTTAAACTTTTGTAGGAGGAGAAAAGGTGAAAAATAATATAACGATTAATAACACTGAAACAGATCGTAGAGCACCTTAGATTGATGTCGCTGAGGGGAAGTTTGGAGAAACTGACCTGAGTTTGACCTGACTTCACAAAGTTCCTGTGAAACTGAACTTTAAACTGGAGTTTGATTCGCTGCTGTTTCTCTGTGAGTTTGCTGATCAGCCATCTGCTGCAGCATTGTTGATGTATTCAGTCAAACTGGTGAAGCAAAGGATTGAAACAATCCACATCCATTCTGTATGCAGATGAAGCAAACATTCAAATGTACAGACAAGCTGTGATCAATCAGAAAATCAGTGACACAATGGATGAAGGCTGTTCAGTCTGTGCGGCACAAAAATGAATCGATCCAGCAGAGAATGAACTCCTGCGTGATCAGAGATGATTTTTTGCCTATACACTGAACTGAATGACGTTAACTATGACTGAAGCCTTGAAGCACACACACACACACACAAGCTTAGTATAAGCCTGATAATACTGCTGTCAGTGTGGGTGCAGGTTGGTGTCAAAGCAGCAGAAATGAAAAGAAATCGTTCTTTAATGTCTGGCTCAAACCAGGCAGCTGCATTTCCAGCTTCACCCTCCTGTCCTTCTTTCAGTGTTCTAAGAAAGCACACCAGAAAACAAATGTTTGCTTCAACAGCAGAGTGTTCACAGTGCCATGTCTAAGAAAATAAGTGTATGTATTTGATTTATTGAGAGCAGCAGCCTTCCTCAGATGAATGCAACTCCCTCATCCTCACAGCCTGCTTCCTGTGGAGCTGATGTACTTTAATGCACCTCATTGTTCTGTGTGAAAGGCGTGAAGGCCTGACAGCGAAGCATTTTGGTTCACTTTGTTCTCAGAGCGCTGCTTTGAGGAGACTCGCAGCTTGTTGTCGACACATCTTTATGTGACTGGACAGAATTTTGGAGTGGGCTTGGTAAAGGCAGAAAATAGGAAAAGCTCTCCAGAACGTAACAAGCTTTAGTGTTCAGGTGGGACTCAAACACAAAAAAGCTGAGGAAGTCAGAAAATGCCTAGACAACACAGGGGACAACATAAGGTTGTCACTGAGTAGTAACAGACAAAGAGGTGCACAAGACCTAAATACACAAGGTTAACAAGACACAGGTGAAACACATTAGGGCGGGGCAAGCAATCACCATGGAGGGAAAACACTAGGAATGAAACTGACAAGGAAACACGAGGACAACAAGACTTTCAAAATAAAACAGGAACCATAACCAGAACCTAGGAAACCTCAAACACACTAAAAAATAGAAATACAACCAGAAACTAGGGACGGAACAAAGGATCAATGAAATCCATGGACGAAGTGCCTATGATGTCACCCATAGGTCTGAGAAGAGGTAGAGCTTAGGAGGACAGCATCATTTTAAGTCTTAATATAATTAAATCGAGAGTTATTTATATCATGAAAAGGGATCTTATCATGACAGACTCAAACATGTGTGCATCAGGCTGTAACTGATTATTTCTGCAGTTGGACATTTTAACATGGAGGTCTGTGGGGATTGACTCGTATTTGGAAACAGCCCCAGAGGCCACTGGGGGAACTGCAGGTTTTGAGACTTGCTTACTTCTTCTTCATCAGCATTTTTTCTCTGCTCTTATTTGCTGCAGCCGTGACCCACAAATGCCTCTTCTTTCTTGTAGAAAAAGCATCATATGACACGTCAAACCCCTGCTTTAAAGGTCGGGTAGGAGATTCCATTCTGATGCACTTTTTGTTAAATCAGTGTAACTTCTCTTTACAGCCTGATAGCAACCATTTAGTTTGGCAGTTTCGCTTTAAAACGAAGAATATGAATCATCTGTGGAAGCTATAAAACACTAAAAACATCAGCCAATCCTACGAGGCGCACCTGCACGGAGTATTGGCTGGTTGTCACTCTTTTCCTGCTCTGCATGCACCAGAGAGGTACGTGCATGATGGCCGAAGTCACAGACTGATTGGAGGCGTGGCTTCAGGGTGAGCTCAGAGAGAAAGGGGCGTGTGTTTACTTTTAAAATCTGGCTGACTCTCACTGAGTTTTCAAAATCTCCTACCCTACCTTTAATGTGTACGTGCACAGATAGCTCACAGAACCCTGCAGTTTATATCTAACATTGTGAGACTGTCCCTGATCACAGCTCTGTCCAGCCCTCTGCAGAACAAATCAATGATCAGGCTGTGGTTCACTTTGCAGCCATTATTTACATGATTCTTAGACTAACTTCAAGAGTTTTCTTTTTCATGCTTTTCTTCTCTTGAGTGCACTAAACACAAAGCCTCAGAGTCAGTGAACATTTACAAGTCATAGTAATTCATGGCTGTTATCTTCATCGTGCTCTCCTCTCTCAGCTGATGGAAGCAGAAATAACCTCTGCTGACAAGTCATTCATCAGAAAGCTGCTGATCCTAGATAAGTGTTCTGATGGAAACAGCTCTTTAAAGCTGCAACGTCATGATCCTCACAGCAGACTGTTCATGAAATAAACTTGTCTTGAAACACAGTGCTCGCATGACCTTCTTCTGCCCTTTATTCTGACATTTTCCATCATTTCTTTTCCTGTTTAGAAGCTTCTCTCAGGAGGAACTCCTCCCACAGAGTCTGTCTGCGACAGCTTATTAACAGAGGAGACGAGGCTTCATCAACAGGAGGCTGATGGGAGTACAGAGCCGGCTGACGTGTTGACAGTGTGTGTGTGTGTGTGTGTGTGCAGGTGAGGTGGCGGAAAGCTTCACAGGACTTTGAAGAACTGAGGATTCAGTGTTCATCGTGTTTTAACCACATAAAGAACATTGTCTTGCTCTGTGTAGTTCTGTTTTTGTGAGCTTTAACACAAAGGTTTGAACTTAACACTCTTACTTTAAAGTCCTTTGATGTGACTCTTACAGACCTGCTTTGGAAAATATAAAAAATATGAAAACAGGACGTTCTGTCCTAACTCAATATTCAGAACGTTTTGTGTCATTCGTTCTGTTTTTTGGCACATGCTGTAAATCAGACAGACATCACAGTCAGACACTAGAGCTGTCAGATTTACCCACGTGGCATGTTCTGTTAAAACCAAACCCATTTTAGGAAACATTAATCATAAACTGTAGGGAATAAATATGATTACTCCGACCTAATATGAAGCATTTGTTCATGGAGGAGAGGACGCATTGTGATGGCGACGGAAAGCGGAGTGTTTTGTGTGTTTTAATGAGTGATCCTCACGCTTTAACCCTTCACCCTGTTTCTAAGGCCTGACTTTTTATCCTGTTTCCCAGAACTCTGGTTCTCACCACACTCACTCTTCCTGCCAGTAGCTGCCAGCCTGCTAGAAACGCACCCCCTTCCCCTCCTCAACACCCATGGTCTGAAGCATCTTATGTTCCTTTAGTAGAAATCTTGCAGGTGTATTATTGACCAAATGTCACATTTTTTTTCTTGAGGACACGATGGATCACTGATACCTACACCAGTGCTGTTTTGTTTGCCTGTTCTTGGATTAACTGGAGGTTCAGGTACTCAGAACAGCTCCTCAGGAGTTTCTTCAGTTCTGACGAGGCCATGTTCTAGACAAAGCCAGACAGATGTAAAGACCTTTTGACAGGTTCTTTCAGGTCAGCTAATGAAGGCACACAGCTTGAATGATCTGAATATTAGTGAATATAAAGTCCATCGTGGCACAAAGTGACTCTGCGTCTCATTAGTCATATCAGGAAATGGGTGTGACAGCTTCAATGATCCTAAAGTGCCATTTAAACTGCTGTATCATTAGCACAACAGCGTTCTTAATGATCTCTTATTCTACTTTCATACATTATTTTGAAGATTTATTTTGCCTTCCAGGAAACTTCATTTCACTTTATAGAAGCTCTAAAGATAAACACATTAACACCAATAGATCCAAAGCTGTAAAGAGTTCTGTAGCAGAGCAGAATCTGCTTTCTCTCCAGATCGACTTTAGGGCAGCTGCTGCAGGAGGTTTAACTTTTTAATGAAGTCAAGAAGTGCTGCATGAAATTTAAGATGCTGTTTTAGGGGATTTTGGGATTTATTTTTTAGCTCAGAGTCAAATGAAAACTTTCAGATGGAGAAGACACATTGATAGTCTTATATAAAGTGAACTGGTATGCACTGGAAAACGAACACAACCATGTGGAGGCAGCCATGTTGTCTCAATCCGTGTTCGCTTTAATACAAAATATCTATGTGAAGAGAAATCTCTAAACTTCCTGTTTCACAGCTTAAAGGGAAGCAGCTCAGTGAAAGAAACCAAAAACAAGAGCAGTTCAGCATATGTATTAACTAAACTCTAGGAGTTCACTAAAAGAGTGGAGAGAGTGGCAACCTGCTGCCAGGCCATCTGCAGCAGGAGAGAGAGAGAGAGTGTGATGGGGTGGTGGTTCTTCCTACACTGCCATTCACAGGCTCGGCGTAGTTGTGATCACTCTCTGGGGCGTATTTATGCGGGTTAATGTAAACATAAAAGCTTTTTTGCAAACGATGATGTGTGCATGATGTTATTTTGGAAAACAGAGGGAAGGAAATATTCGTTTTTCAAAATACCTGGCGATGTGTAAACAGGGTCTATACCTGCAAGAGAGGAAAAAACCACACCTACAAGGCCTGTAACACTGAGGGAGGATCTCCAGTCACCATCTCTGCTAGTCTGAACTGACCACTCATCAGTTCAATCAGGAGAAACCAAGTAACAGAGTGTACAAATGTATTCTATGTATAATAGAATGTACTTTGGTGGATAGACCCCGATGAAACATCAGACAAGAAGGGGGAAGAAAGGGAGGTGAAGCCAGCAAAGACTGAACTCCTGCTAAGCTCCATGTCTGATGAAGCTGCTTGGAGGAGCAGCGAAACGTCCAGATGCCTTGCTTCAGCCTTCTGAATGAAAATGAGCTGGATGACTGAGAAGCTTCGTCAACATTTGTTAACAGACTCATAAATGCAGTAAAATCCAGCGCTGGGTTTGTAGTATTCTGAAAGACTGAATAATAAAGGTCAAGCTTTCAGTCTGTCAATCTTTTTTAAAGGTTTAGCAACATCATCACACAACTCAGGAGGGTTTCTGTTTTCATCAGGGAACAATGATGCTGTGTGACAGAGGCCACATAAGCACACCGTGAAGCCCAAACACGCTTTTGTCTTTTATGATTCATCACAAGGTTTAAAAAGTTTAAAGAACATCTTGAAGGTTTTCTGCTTTATTATCTTCAAGGTCTGATGAGTGAAAAGCAGAGATAGAAGAGAGGACGGAAACTTAATTTAAAAGTGTTTAAAATCACACTATTGATTATTTTGATTCCTGATCATTACAACATGATTGATGACACAGCATAGTCATGGCAAAGTTAATCAATCCTCAGAGCAGTTATTTAACCTTGAATAGACACACTGAATATCGACTGAATCACTTTTAGACCAGCAAATCGTTACCTTAAGTCAGAGAACATGTGGAAATCTAACCTGTCCTTGCTTATGTTCTTAATGAAATATCTTTACTGTATTGATGATGGATATCCAGATCAATACCACTGCGCAAATAGAAGAAGGAGCTGCAGCAATCTGTGCAGTAATATCCTCAGAGAGGAGAGCAGCTGTGTGCTGATGAGATGAAAGACGGGGGATGTTTGCAGCAGCATCTCAGAGGACTCTAATACAAAAAAAAGATTCTAAAGTCCTGCTTTCTTTACATTCATTTCTCTGCCTCAGCCATCATCTGGGAGGTCTCAGGTTCAGCACGTAGTAAGCAGTCCTGTGACAGATGTAGGATCCCTCAGAGCCCTTCATGCCAAAACACAAGCCCTGAATTACACAAAAGACAAAGATGCACAGATGTTTTTGGCGATCAGCCCTCACCAGAAAACCACCACCAGGGGGCGATTTAAGGCTCTAAAACAGCCGGTATTCACAATGTTAGCACCCAGCTGTAATCCTGATAGGGATGCTGATTGGTCCGAACCACCTGTGGTTCACCACAAGAACATAGGCTGAGGCCTGGCAACAACGATGGTCTATCAGCTCAAAAAAACAACCGCACTACAATCTCACCTAGGGTGCCAAAATGGCTGGAGCCGGCTGTGAATATGACGGTGCCAGGCCCTCACCCAGGCCTCCCTTGGGTGTGTTGTGCTATCTTTATTTATTCAAAGTCTTATGATCTGACACACATCCATAAAAACAGCAGAGAAGCTTGTTGAAGTTTTGGCATCTTAAATAGGTTAATAAGCCAAACCTTTCCCTCAACTCGATGAAGCCATAACGCAGCAGAGGTACGTGCTGCTCCTACTTTTTCACAGCTGCAGCAGGTTTGCAGGTTACAGTTGTCATGCTGAGCTCATGAACCCATTGTGTTTAAACAGACCTCTGATGTTAATTACTGGTCTGTGAATGGATACCTTGGTGGTGTGTGGGTGAAGAGAAGCTAATGAAATAAAGGGCAAAACAAAAGAGAAGATTAAATCAGCAGAGGCCCTGAATCACAAGATGGAGAAAGGTGTGGGCATGAATACATTTAGATGTCACATTTAAATTTCACAGGAAACATGTTCTGAGAGAGACAAACTACATGTCCTCATCTTAAATTAAGTCCAATTTTACTGCAGAATTAACACACGTTTCTTCAATGAAACCTCTCAGATTACTCTGGTTAATGTTTCGTTGTGCACTTTTAAATCTAAAATGCAGGGGGATGAAGATGCAGCTTTAGTGAGGAGTGAATTATTATTATTATTTATTAAAAAAAGAGGGTTCTGCTGGGTGAGGGATAACTTCCTGGCACCAGTGGTCACTTTTCTGTCATTCAGGGTTAGGATGTGGCATTAAAGGCACTTAGCTATGGTTATTATCAGATTCAAAATCTGTCCTAACAGCTGTTGGAGTTAATATTGGATTTAAATAAATAAACTACCAGAACTCCAGAAAGTGCTCGACTTTGTTCACATTCTCTTCTGAAAACTAGGAGCAGAAATGATGAACCCATCCAAACACTTTAAATGAGGCGCGAAGGTGTCACAGCACACACTCTTCATGTGGTCATGTTTGTCAGGCAGTGATGGTGCATTTACTGAAACAGTGCTAAAGCAAAACACATTCAAATGCTTCATTTACCAAACAGAGGCATTATACAGTCCGTAACGCAGGATGATTATCAAACAGCTCCTTGTCCTTAAATGAGGCTCTGACGCTGTGTGACTTTTGTAAGAACAAAACCATTCATCTCCGCTGCAGTATGACTTTGTGGATGACATCAAAAAATCTATAGAGGTTTAAAAATCAATACTGAAAGAGCCGATACTGAAGAATTCACAAGGTCGCTGCCTACAGAAACCTGTGGGGAACCCAGGTACAGACGAGGACTGGCAGGTTGGAGGAGGCCGAGCAGACAGAACTGCTGTGGAGAGCTCAGGATTTAAACAACAGGTACAGAATTACTCGCACAGAGTGAAGCCGAGGTGGCTGTGAGGCAGATCTGGGTATTTGTAGAGGACTTGATTACGGTGATGAGGTGCAGCTGGTCTAGCTGAGCTCCGACTCCAGAGTAAACCTGCTACCACTCAGGCAAACACAGAGAGAGAGAGAGGGAGGGAGTGAGGGAGGGAGACCTGCAGGTCAGGGGAAGTTACAGAGGCAGTATCCAGTATTTATGCTACAATTATCTGTCATGCAGTCATAACTCCTACTGTATCTTGTAGCTGTGGGATTTATTATCTTTAAGTAAGAGTCACTGTGAGATGGAGGACATCACTGTACAAGTAATAAAAACATTTAAAGGGACAAGTTGTGGCTGTGGCTGCTTCAGTTACCCTCAGCAGGAAGATGGAAGGGAGCGAGACGCCATGCTAGGCTAAAAACTATCCCCGACCTCAGCAGGAAAATGTATAGAGGTCAATATCACTAAGCACCTGAAGCAACCAGTGTGTGTGGAGAAGCAGGCACCTGCTTAGGACCCCACATCAGAGTACAGGTCAAAGCTGCTTGGGTCTAAGCTGATGATGTAGGCACATGGGTGGATGGATGTGTGGATTTCACAGCTCTAGGGAAGAAGCTGTGTCTCAGTCTGATGGTGTGAGTTCTGATGTTCCTGTACCTCTGTCCAGAGGGAAGTCTATAGGACCAGCCCTCCTTTGAACCTGGCTGCCGTATACTGCCGAGTCCAGGTGTGGGAGAGGACTCCTCCCAATCCCCTGTGCCGTTTTCACCACCCGGGCCAAGTCCATCCTGTCCTGTGCAGTGCAGCTGCTGTACCACACTGGATGCTTCTTATTGTGGCTTTGTAGACGTTTGTCAGAAGCTGAGGGGAGAGTCCATTTCTTTTGAGCTTCCTGAGGAAGAAGAGCCTTCTTGTTGGGCCTTCTTCACTATGTGAGCGTATGCATGGAACAAGTGAGGTCAGATGCGATGTGGATGCCCAGGAACTTGATGTGCATAAACCGGACCATTGACTTGCCATCAATTGTTGTCTTATTACATATTGGAAAAGGCTGATGATTAGCATGCTAACTTGAGGAGATGTATCTGCAACACACAGGATTGAAACATTCACTTTTCTGTATTGATCGTTTCTGTGATTATGGCCAACCTCCTATATCCTGACATCCTGTGTCAAGTTCCTGTGTCAATCAGCAGTGTGTTCCCTTCAGAGGGCTCATGCTGTCTCTGCAGGCACAGAGTGGTCCCCTCATCAAAAGGCCCACCTAAAGAATAATCAGGACACAGAAAGTATGTTTCACTGCATGCATGTTAGGCACAGACCTTTGTCTGCATTGGGTCCCTGCTTTCCTTCCTTTTCTGCACAGCTTTAACTCTCCCATTGTGTCTCCTGCGCTCTGTTTCCTTTTCATTTTCCCTTTTCCTGTTCTTATTCATTTCCTTGTGATGAAATTCAAGTCACAACTCTGCATTCAAAAGAGATTTAAAATACTGCAGAGACATTTATTCCATTCAGTGCTGCCATCAATCAAGCAGCGTCTGCAGCAAAAATGTTGGGAGTTCATGACAGCGGTGCCTCCAGATTAATCAGAAAGACTTGATGTGGAAGATGCCAGGCATCACTGGCAACAGGGACACAGGCCTACGAGGCTGGCCTGGAGCAACATAGACCATAAACCTCTGTGAGCGGCAGTTGGAGAAGAACAGACACAACGCAGCTTTGATCTCAACCTCAATTGTACAGACTCAATCAAGGCAGCACTTGTAAGAGAGAGATGTTGACCTCACTTTAGTGAAATGGTTGGAAATGTTTCCATCTGCATATATGATATATGCTCCAGATGGGTTTACTCTACTGAAACAGTTGGGAGTGCACAAGGACAGGTGCCTTTAAAGTTCAGTTCAAAAACACTTGGTAGCCGATTAGATTTGTTGTAGTAAAAATAACCACGCCCCCCAGAGGTGAAAAGAGTCCATGACACTATGCAAAGGAGGGTGTTTTTAAGGCCTTATGTGTCAGCTAATAAAAGCAACGTGTTAATAATTAAACAAACTTCTCACATCTGCAACAAAGTTCTACTCCATTTTTTGCCATTGTGTTAATGAGTACTTCTTAATCAGACCCAGCAGGGCACATTTCAATCATTTTTAAAGTTCAATCACTACTTTCTGTTCCTAACCCTTCACATAATGCTGTCTGTTAATCAGCAGAAGTCTGAGTGTATAATCAGATTTAATCATCCGGTGCCAGACTAGCTGAATGTAAGAATCCACATATTCACCATGTGTAACAAGCTTTTTTTGTCAGAATTTGAGAGACGTAGATCGTGTCTGCTGATTTGATTTCCCATTTGACAGACAAATCAAAGATCACAACTTCCGAAAAGGCTTCAGACTTTCATTTGTTGATTGTAGCTGGCTCTCCTTTCATCCTCTTTTCCTTCAGGAATCATCTTCTCATCGCCATTTTCTGCTATCTACCTGTCAAATCTGTCCCTAAGCCCCCCTGAGCTCACTCTGCATCCAGCTAATCCTTTGGTCTTGGTAATGTGGATGTTTGACCTATGTTGACCCCTCTTCACAGAGAAGACGCATGCTGAAAAGATGTTGTCACAGCATGGATACACAATGCACAGGGAAGAATTCATAAACCCCGGCCTGTGAGTCCCTGACCTTAAGTCTGGGTACAATCAGCATTCTCACATATGCATATGTAATGAATGCACCTGCTTCATTCTATGTGTGTGTGTGCATATGACACACATTGTCCTAGTCAAGGACACACTAGAGGCTTGACGGTAAAAAAAACAGGATATTTTTCCAGCAGAGAATATCAAGCCTTTTAACTGGGTCATTAAACATTCAGCATTCCTAATGCAGGGCTTTCATGAAGAGCCTCCACAACTCAGTCATACTGTCTATTTTTATTCACGTCTTTTATGAATCAATCAACTAATACCTTTGTTCTCATTCACAATGTAAAATGAAAAAAGGTTTCTCTTGCACACAAACAAACACACATAAAGATAGTAATAAATGAAGCAAATCCATGAGTACAGGTCTAAAAACAATCTGAAACACTGCATTATTACGTCAGTATTATGGCAAATGCCTCGATATGCAGACGACACACACAAATTTATATTTCAGTTACACCGGGTGAATATGGACTTGTTGACAGTGTCAGTTCTCACCTAAAATTGCATTGCTGCGTGTTAGCAGTGCACGGGTTGTATTTGTGTGTATGTGTGAGTAAATCTCATTTCATCATTCTCAATCATCTCTGAGTCACCACTTATAGAGAAAAAAGCAGAGGGAGTTACGCCATGCTGGAAAAGATTATTTTATTGGCATTTTGATAAATTAATTGATCTCTGAGGGACGCCCAGTGAAGCAGAACACAAAGTAAATCTGCTTGTCAGCAGCTCACGAGGGGCTTTAACTAATTTTTTTTTTAAATTCAAAAAGAAGCCAGAGAGTACCCCTTTTCAATAATATGTCTCACCCACATTTTAGTAGTTCTAAACACATTTAGAGAAGTGTTTTTTTTCCTAATTTCAATAGCTAAAAGCAGGATAACACAAATGTATTACTTAAATTTAGGAGATTTGCATTTGTGGACGTAATCACGAAGGAGCCCTTGTCTTCCTCAGAAACTCTGGGGAATTAGCAGCAGAAGTTGTGCTGTGTAGTGTTTTATGGGTTCTATTATATGCTCTTTGATTTAAAAAACCATCCAGTGCTGCAAATATCTGTTCATCCAGCTGCTTTATGATCACTGTGACTAATAATTATTAATCCCAGCGACATAAAAGCAAGCTCTCATCTTCACAGTTTACATTTATCAAATACATATAATGTATTAAAAGCTTTGTGAGCTCCCACTCAGTGCATATCCTGAAATATTTATTGTTTCAGTTACAAAACTTCAGAGCAAAGGGAATTTATTTTGATTGAATGTTAATACATGCTGAATCATCTGCACAACAGATGAATTATCTGTATTTTCGAAGAATTGACTGAACTTTCTTGTAAATAGATTGCTTTTGTGTGCATTTGCTTGATGAGCTGACCTGCTGTGCAATCAGTTGGAACTAATCAATTTGTTTTCATGATTATACTTCACACTAGATTAACCAACACTCCAAACCTACAAGTTTGTGAACTCGTTGTGTCTGAAAATATCATTGACTTTGTTGAAGTTTTGTCACACAGCCACCAGGGGGCGATCCAGATGGCCTCACTTTTGTGTGGAGCTGTCTGGTCAGCTATGGTTTTTTTTTTTTACAGTGTATGCTTGACATCAATTTGCAACCTCAGGGCTGAGAAATAAAACCCATAGTGTCAAAAACTGCAGTTCTCCCCGCATCCTCTGTAGCCAGATTAAATTAAAAACCACTGTAGCCAGACCTGTTAATGACGCAAAAGGCCTACGACTTCACATTATTACGCATTCTTTATTTATAACTATCTCTCTCACATTAATATACCCCTTTGGCTACCATGGTGACACAACACCACTAGGGTGTCTTGCCCAAGGACACACAGCAATGACTTGAGGAGGAGTTGGGATTGAACCACCACTGCGCCACTGCTGCCCCATGTGCTACATATGCATACGACCATGTTTCACGTGTTTATGTGCGATCTTCAGCCATGTAATTAATAAATAAATGTAAATACAGTTATTAATGCAGGCGTCCTTTTAACAGACCGGTGTTAACATCTTTAGCAATGTCTCAGCCTTAATTACAGCTTTACTGTACACTAATGAGTCATTTGACAGAAAACAAGTGTCACAGTCTATAATTAGATTGATTATTCACATTCTGAGTGTGATCACAGAACGTTTGAATACCCGTCATCACACCTTTGTATAAAGTCATTCTGTCTGTGCAGCAGCTGAAGGAGAAGACGTCAGCGTGCCTTGGGCTACCTCATGGACCGACACACAAAAAAACTACAAAACAATGCTTAATCGGAACAAACTTGTTGCTGCTTTTGGCGTCTAAATTTCACAAACATACCCTTAAATCAGCAGAATCAAAGTGAAGTCTGTGAATGAGAGGAAGTAACCGCAGCTGTACATCTATGACTAAACACAGACAACAAAGGCAGTATGACTCAGGCCGTCCCCGGACTGCAATAATGGCGCCATGACCTGAATTCAGGTGATATAAGAGCGCTGTGGTGGGTGGACGAACTCCGTCCCCTCCACTGGATGTTTTTGTGAGCTCCATCCAGCTTAAAAGCAAGCTGCGTTCAAAGGTCGCTGAGCATTTTAACAGCTAAGCACTCAGACAGTGATTTCAGGAAGGAGCTTCTCATTGACCTGTTTTAATGTGTTCTTGCTGAAATCCTGGTATTTGTGCATCTTTTTTGTATATTAAGCTGCACCAGTAACAGATCTCAGACAAGTGTGTGGGTGTTACATAATTTCTTATTAGCAGAGCTGTGACGTATGTTTATTAACTGAATTATGGTGTGCATAAGATGACCACAAATGTGGCTGCATCTCATGTTTGTGCCTTCAGCTACACAGTGGACAAACAGTAACTGAAAATGTTCCTGTTTCCAGACTAACAGTTCCAAACTGACTGATTGTTGTCTGCTGGCAGATAATGAGGATTTAGATGATACATTTGTTTGTCTGCACAAAAAAAATCTGGTCTTAGCCTCATCACCCCACTCGTGTTTAATGGAAAGGGAACCAGAAACATGGAGGCCAGAAAACACAGATGATGGCTAGCTGTCCACATACTTTTGGTCATATAGGCATCATCACGGTTTCTAGTCAAGGTCTCAGTTTATGATTGTATTACACAAAGAAAGCAGAATTTGCATCAAACATGTCTTCATCCAGCACCTGAGTGTTCCTCACATCCTACGCTGTCCTTGTTTTGTCCTGTCACAATGTCAAGCCCGTCTTAACAATAAATCAATAAATAATTTGCGTCCTCAAACCTGACAGCTAACAATCAGGGCCTGGAGATAACCATGACAATATTGAACAACTTGTCTTCAGTTCTCCATGACATAGTTAGCATCATTTATGATTTGAGAGAAAAAGAATGTCTCATACACCATCCCTAGGTGGACAGATGTTGAGCTGTGTTTTTGTAATAACTCTAACTGCCAGAAGGGGGAGACGAATGTTCTCCTCTGTGGCTTTAGTAGCAAAAGAGCAGGAAATTAACATTCAAGCTGCAGCGCTTCATGTTCAAACACCACGAGGACAAAGCAGCTCATATCTCTGACAACAACTAACAGTGTTATATTATGAACAACTGTGTGTCTGTGTGTCTTTACTTATTGAAATGTCATGTTCAGTGGTTGACATTTAGCACAGAGGAGCAGGCTTATGCCAGAACCGTCACTGAGATGAATGACATTTTCTGGAAGACACTTTCATTCTCTCAGAGCAAGGTGAAGATAAACTGTTTATGCTTTTCTAATGGGATGATTTTAATCTGTTACTTCTGCACACACATATTCTGTGAGGAATGGGTTCAAATGAGGATGTAATTGTTTATAATGTGCAGGAAAAAATGATCATGCAATTCAAGAGGTCAAAAGAAACAGTGATGAGAAAAATAAAAGCCTTCCAGGAAACGTTTTCATCTGGTCTCAGAGCCGCTAATCTTCAGCTGACATGTTCTTGATTAAAGCTAAATGCACAGAATTAGATGTAATGAAGAAGATAATTGGATTTTCATCAAGCAATTGGGCATATGATGTCTGTAATTTGCTTGGCATTAACTCAAGCGGCAAGAGTCAGATGTATTTATGTAAGGGAACAAATTGGAAATTACAAGTCTTCATTGTGAGACACGTCTCCAGGCGGGACAAAATGTGTTTGTGTAATGACCCAGTTAGCTTCACCTGCACTCTCATCACAGTAACTCCCTCCAAAAGCGAATTAAAGCCGACGCACGGGTACATCAGTGTAATACCACTGTGAGTCCTGAGGTGCAGGAGCGGAGCTGTTGTCATTAAAACAGGGGGTCAAGACAGAGTGGTCAGTTCCTGGTCTGTGTCCAAGTAGCACTAATGATGAATACATATTGCGACATATTAAACGCAAGCATGTGTAAAACACATTTTTCACACTATATGGGGTAGCAGATTCAGGTACATTCAGGGTGTCAAACAAGGTGGTATTCAGATCAAAATGGCTACTGAGGTAGAGTGTATTCTGGAGTTGATTTTGAATCGGCGGCAGCAAAACCAAACATGCCAAATATAGACGGTATGTCCGGCCTCTGAATCCCAATCTCTCGTTCAGCAAATTCTAGACGGGCCTTTCCAATATGTTTCTTCCTCACCCACCATTTTATATCTTCTTCTTCTTCGGTAAATATAACAACATGTTAAATTAAACTACATTGCTTGCGTTATTGGCCCTGCTGGAAACATATGGTATTGCAATTTTAACGGCAACTTTCACACTTTTTGTTATTTTCTGTGCCGGACCATAGGTCACTGCGAGGCTTAAAATTATGTCAAGGTGTTGCTCTGTCCTCGTCCAACATGACGGATAAAGAGGACGAGCTGAAGCCAGCACACGCTGAATGGCTGCAGCTCTTCGTTTAGCTCAGGCTGACTAAAGGTTTATTGTGCGGTTGCTTGGCAACAACAAAATGCCCGTTTAAGGGATGACAAAGTGAGGACTTGGATGCATTTTTATTTAACAAGCTTTTATAAACCTTTCTTTATGATCCATCTGACTGAAAACAGTGCAGGTCAGTGAGAGTGACATTTTTCGGGCACTTTTTTGTGTTACGGTGGCAATTAGAGCTCCTGCAGAGGACGTAGTAAAATGTCAAGCATAAAAACCCTCTCACAGACACACACACACACACAGAGGCTATCAGGACAGGGACATACACAGGTGTTATTTGGGCGTCAGTGTGCGTGAGACGCAAATTGGGGACAGAAAGTGAGGATGAAAAGGACAGACAAATAAGATGGGGGGATGTGTCATCACTCCTGCTTCCCTTATCTCACCAAGATGGAGAAAAGAGGGAAGCATATGGAGAATGGAGATAACTGACAGAGAGACGGGAGCACGCAGGAGGCTGCAGCAGCGCTAATGGTGTCGAACGGAAGCTCACTACAGCTCTATCCAGAGTCTCTGCCTGAGGAGCTGTTACAACTTTAAAATGTGATGACCTGCAGTGCTTCAGGGTACATGTGGATACTCCTGCCAGCGGGTAATAAAGCAAACATGTCACGACTTTAAGCAAAATAATGATAAATGGGAAGATAAAACTGGAAGTAATAGCTACAAATATTTACACACAATCCCTTTGTGTGTACCATGAGACCTTACGGAGGAAAAAGGTCTACATATTTCTCCTTCAAAATTTTGCTAAACATATATTTGCACTAAAAAGATTATGTAAGAAAAATAAAATGCCCAAATCACATCCGCCCACGCTCTAATTGGCGGTAATGGAAACATGACATCTGGATGGACATGCTAATTTTTTGCAGCTTTTCTGGCACAATGTTACAAAGAGCTCCATCTGTAGCTACTACACTACACTCAGATTTGCGTCCTTGTGTTGTTTCTTTACATTATAACCTGAGATACTCACATGAATTTTATCCCTAATTTCAGTCTCAGCAGTGACAGAAATAAAACGAATCTAAAATGAATAATTTGGTAGATGTCTGATGCCTTGGTTCCTCTCATACAGAAAGTGAGCTGGAAGCGAAGAGATCAGAGAGACAGGAGGAAACGAAACAGATGAAGAAGTAGAAGAAAGGAAACAGAGAAAGCTTAAAGTGTGTCAGAGGAAGCAGAGGGCTGGAGTGGTACACAGCAACCAAAGGCTGCAGCAAAAGAAACACAAGAGATGGACCACTGAGAAGACAAATGTCAAAGTGGACACACACACAGTCCCATAAATGTTTTAACACACAGGTATAGTGTTTTTGTGATGGCTCAGGTGTGTCATATAGTTACTGTGGATCACACACACACACACACACACACACACACACACACACACACACACACACACACACACACACACACACACACACACACACACACACACACACACACACACACACACACACACACACACACACACACACACACACACACACACACACACACACCTCTAGCGAGTAGATGCAGTTAAAGCTCCTTCAGCCTGAAAGAGGAGGCGTGCCTCCCAGCAGAGTGTGTGTGTGTGTGTGTGTGTGTGTGTGTGTGTGTGTGTGGTACCAAACTGTGCAGTTTAGCAGGCAGCTGTGTCTCAGTGAGATAAGCTAACCATGCAGGGTATAAGCGAACTGTTATCTGTCGGAGAAGACGGCGTTATTTCCAGCAAAATGAAAAACAAGTCTTTTTGATGTTTTGGAGTTGGTGATGGCTCAAAGACGAAATCAGATAACGAAGCTGCTTCACTTGTCACAGGGAAAATAAAGTCTGATATATACATATATATATATATATATATATACACTGTAGGATGTTGACTGTCCACAGGTGAGCCTTCCAGAGGTCATCCTATCTTTATTATATAATATTCAATCTTTTTTGTGTGTTCTGTCTTCAAGTCAGATTTGTTTGTTTGTTTAAACTACAGACGTCCCTGAAACGTTGGCAGAGCTCACAGAAATCTGAAAAAATATATCACTTATTGAGCAAAAAATGTAACATATTTACATTCCAAACGTTGTAGTCAGGTTTGCTCATGGCCGTGGAGCAGAGACAGGAAAAAGTCCTGCGTCCCAGTGTCCATACTCTTTGCCTTACTGCCTGCAGTTTGACACACTACGACGTCAATAGTTACCCATCTTCGTCTGAGTTCAGAGCTTTCAATAAGTGAAATCCAAAAGTCCAAACACACGAACAAACAAAATAAAACCACACAAACCAGTGAGAGACACAGGAAACACACTCCACAACACAACTCAGCAAATCCAGGAAAGCAACACAGTCACACAAAGGCAGGGAGACGGGACAGGACACAAGGGGTAACAAGACACAGGTGAACACAATCAAGCCCTCCAGTGTCCATTCAGGGAACTGCACCCCATCCTTTTCTATTTCCATGTTTGATCTGTGATCGGCTCTTGTTTTCTTCCTCTTTGGTTAGTTTTCTGCTCCTTTAAAGTCTTCATGCAGTTGTTGGCGCTGCCGTGTGACAGTGAACCTTCTGAAAGTTGAAGTTCACAGAGTTCACTGAGATCGCAGCCTTCGCTCTCTGCTTGTCAAACAGACGCTGAGCTTTTTCCTTGTAAGACTGTTGTTCATTTCATTTTGCATGCATGAAACCACTCAGGCTGTCAAACATGTTATCAGCAACAAAGCCTCCACTCTGCCTCAAACCTTGGGTTATCAGTTACTGTGCGGTTCGTTCAGCTCTGAACACGATGCCTCGGTAACTTTCAGAGGCAGCACAGACAGAAGGGCCGGGATTTTCTTGCTCACTTTGTTCTGTAGGAACTTGGTGGATGTCTGGGGACATTGGATGGTGAGAGAGATCTCTGTGCGACCAAAGCACTCGGATAAATATAGCAATTTAGTGCAAGCGAGCATAAAAGCAACACGGACTGAATAAACTGTCATCTAATAAGAGAATAGTGTGTAGGATGCCCTTTATGTTTCTTTCGTTTCATTTTATCTCATTTTTTCGGGAGCTTGTCCAACATTTTATCTGCCGCATGCAGGAGCAGGCGGTAAAAGGAAGCTTTGTTTTCCAAACACGAACAGATGGCAAAGCCCATAAAATCCCCAACCTCACGTCAAATAATCTCTGAACCTGCTGGATGCTTCTGCGCTAATACAGTGTTTTTTTAGGTTTCTCATGAATACTGTTAAAGTTAACCGTTTAAAATATTACTCATTAGTTTGTGTGTAAACGCACAGTGCTCCCCTTCACGCCTGTTCTCAGGACTCCCTGATCATTTAGCAGCAAAGGTCTGCCTGATGGCTGCTTTTATGTTACCGTCATGGTAACATTCCTAGTAGCAGACAGGGACCGATGGTGGCGTCGCTGTCTGCGCCAGCCAGATGGCCATAAAGTGACGGAAAATTTGGTGCATCCTTTCATTTTCTTGAGGAACTTTAACTCACAAATTATGAGCATAAAAGCAGTTTATTTCATTACAACCCCTCAGAGGTGAAAGTATAAAAAGGAAATGCAGCCAGACAACGGCCCAAAACACACAAGTGCTTCTACAAAGGTTTGTATTTGGAAAAGACAAAGTCCTGAGTGTGGTTATTGCTGAACACGGAGGTCACAGCAGCACTATTTATGGATGTCCGTTAATTGTGTTTTCAAGAAGAGCACCATCTAAAAACTCAGTCAGACATGGATATCTGTGACACACATCCTCATCCTGCACATCACACACTCAGTTTTTGTGTGTCTGGTATCATATTAGTCAGGCCTTTTCATATTCATAAAGCCTGTTTTCATTAGAAAGCAGTGGAGGAGATCTGGAAGCAGCACCGAGGCCTGTTTAATGAAAATCCTTTTGAAGTCCAGGAACAGAGAGATCAGATTGTAGAAGCTGTGCAGAGGGATGCATCAGCTTTGTGTCTGACTAAATGCAGACTGCACAGCAGCAGTGTGTTTACACATTCTCTGCCAAAAGTGTGGACAGCATGAGAACATGTTGGACAGTTATTGAGGTCAATACAAAGAACTGCAGGTTTTTTAATGTATAAACCTTCATTTAGGGTCTCGTTCCAGAGGCAGATGGTGGCATTTAGGGACAATAAGATAACAAACGAAGCAGGAAAAGAGCAAGCTGCATAGGATGAGGAGGCATGAGGGGACAAAGAAGAAAGACTTTGATGAACAGAGTGAGCGCATGATGATGGGCACACAACACATGGGACTTTTTCCTTAAATGCCAAAACTGGACCAGGTTCCAAGACCTGGTTTGTGTTTTCAAGTCTAGTTTCCTGCCAGCACCCAAGAGGCGCTGCACCCACACCCGATCTCGGAGGGGCTCAATGTAAAGATGCTGCTCCTCCACATAGTGTAAAGCAAGCTGAGGTCGCCCAAGTCGGCTGAGGCCCGAACCAGGATCTGAGGGGGCCAGATTACAGCTCCTGACTGACCCGGAAGTAGCTGGAGAGGAGGTGGAGGAAGCTGCACAGGGGACAGGAAAGTCTGAGCGTCTCTGCTTCAACCTGTTAATACCATGACGCTGATTAAACTGTTTAGAGATGGGCTCAAAAAGAGCGGCACAAGAAAATATTTGTGGATTTTAACAAAAGACAATAGAAAAAAAGTGAAAAACCGCTGAGATGGGCCGTCCGGCTGCTGTGTTTAAACTATGCGCCGCACTCTGCAGCCGTCATTTGATGCCTGCTAATAAACCTGAAAGCTGTGACAGCTGTTGGTTTGAAAGCACACACTCTCCACCTCAGGGGAATCCATATTGAGCTGTTTAATATGCAGGAAAGGTCACGGTTTGTCCGTCCATCAGAGTTGAGTGACTCATTAAGATGGAGGTGCAGGTCAAAGCACAGACGTCTGTCTCGGTGTCCCTGCAGGCCTTCATACTGTGTTCCTCTCGGTGTCTTCTTGTTCTGCCATGGCAGCTGTCAGAATACGTGTAAGGAGCAGAAGACACTGAGCAATCAGAGCTTTCAATCAAACCCAGTACGCACATTTGTTCACCTGAAAACTTTTGTAACGCTGAATTTTGAAACACACAGGGCCCCATGGACCTCAAGGAGTGTGAGGGCCCTGTAACGCTGCCTGCAGCTTTAATTAAATATTGATCCTGACTTTTTGGAGGTTTACAGTGCAGTGCAGTAGTTAATGGCTTCTTTCCAAGGAGGGAACAGTGTTCATTAAGTTTTCTAGTACAAATGTTTGTACCATCCCTGCCCCCCTGCTCTTGAACTGTGCATCCCTCCTGCTCATGGCCTTCAGGGGACAGATAAAGTTCTTTGATTTGATTTGAATAACTGCAGTTCTTTTAGTGGCCACTAGAGGCACCAAAAGTGAGTTGATCCTGCCAAGTCCTGCCACACTCAGCTATCCATATGGTGTCAAAAACAATCACCAGTCCAGCCCCATACACCCGAAACACACTTTGAATACAGAGTACTGTACTGTGGGTACAAATCAAGAAAATGAAAAGTATTGAAAGGAATGAGAAGACAGAGAAAAACAGATTAAAGTATTGGCACCTTTAAGTCCAAATAAAACATTTTTG
Organism: Parambassis ranga; assembly: GCF_900634625.1. NCBI lineage: Eukaryota > Metazoa > Chordata > Actinopteri > Ambassidae > Parambassis > Parambassis ranga. The sequence continues at coordinate 1,421,299 of NC_041028.1, read as the reverse complement.
AAAGCCCCTCACATCTGAATCCTTTTAAACTCGCAGGGATCGGCCACATTGTCTCACTGGGCAGAAGTTGTTACTCCAAGTGATTCTCACAAGTTCACAAGCCCCTATATGCAACCTTAGCTCTGCCATCTGTGACAAAAGAGGAGGCGGTGAGGAGAGAAAATGAAAGTACCCAAATCGCCGCTGGCTCCATTTCTCTTCCTGCCTCCTCGTCTTCAAAGTTTCTCCCTCAAGCCATCACCTCTGTCAGCTCTCTCCGGAACAAATTACCTGAGCGTTAATAGACACACACACACACACACACACACACACACACACACACACACACACACACACCTGCCACGAGATCAGGAGTGTGGAAACTGAAAGATTCTGCTGCCGAGAAAAGTTTGTGCTGCAGATCTGCTGTCCTCTGACACTGAATTACTGTCTGCATGTGTTAATGTGCCATCGCCTCCTCCCACTTTAATGTCAGCTGCTCAGCTCGTCTGTGTTACACATCCATTTGTCAACACTGATCTCTGAGCGTTCGCTGTTGTTTCCAAAGACACATTCATCACAATGCACTGCTGTGACTACACAAGCCTGTGAGTCAAAGGGTCATTAAATCAGTGTCTAGAACAGAGTAAGGAATCATTAGGAATATAATTACCAGCCTGACATCATCATAGGAAACAGAAACATCTGAGTCTGAGTCCTACACATTTTCACAACAATGGTTCAACTACTGGTGGAAATGCAGGGTTAATGTGTTGCCCAAGGACATCAGCATGCAACCAGGGTACGGTTCGGCGGTATTGGCAAAAAAATTAATCACGATTAATTGTGGCATTTAGCCGATAACGATTCATTTGACGATTAATTGAAGACAATTGCACTGACGTGTTTTTGACTCTAAATCGGCACAGTGTTCTAGCATGATACCGACAAATCATCAGTCAAGTTAACCCCTTCATTCTAACAGGTTAAAGTAGTGATCGGGCACCAACCAGCCATGGAAATATGTATTGATAAGATGCACAAACTGCTTCAGAATAATAATGAAGCAAACATTAAAGTAGCTTTGTCCTTCAGATGTTCTTATCTTCAGGTCACAGAGCATAAAAACATTAACATTAAACAGGACAAACACGTTCAGAAAAGTCACATCAGTGATTATTAAAGTTAAAAAATGTGTCTGTGCTGTGGAGTCCGTAAATAAAGATCGGAGGTCATTCTTTTGATACGAGCAAGAATCCAGTTACTATGGCAACAACCAACGCTCCACGTGTTACCTAATGCATGTTGCGGCACTATACACAGCTGTAGCCGGCGTTGTGGCCTCGCTGCGCTTTCTTGGGCTTTCTTCGTGCTCCGGCTTATGGTGACAGACGTTGAACCTCTGTTAGGAACGTGCTGCTCCGCATCATCTAACTGAACACCACTGCCTTCCGCCATTATTGTTATTGTGGACTCACATGTGTGCGGGTCATGGTGAGAGTACGTCGCACACAAAAGAGAAAAATATTATTATAAAGTCATCATTACAAAATATTGACAAGTTTAAGCTGGAGGGAAGAAAAGAGAAGCAAGAGAGAACAAAGTTTCACAAATGAAAAAAAGGAGGTCAGCAGAAATTCAACAATGAAACTAATGAATATGAAAGAGGAGAGCAAAGAAAAAAAAGTTCTGAAGGAAGAAAAAGGTCGCATAAAGTGCATCCGAACATTTGCACACACACTTTATGGTGCTCACACTTACAAATGTAACACACACACACACTCTCGCTCACATGAGTCTCAAGGTTGCAGATTGGCAGATGGTACAAACTGGCTGCCAGGGTCAGACAGGAAGAACCATGAGGTGAACCTGACAGATGGACAGATGGCGGTTTATGAGGGCGGTGATGTCTGTATGACTACTATTCAAACTCAGACTTCCTGTTCTTTATCCTGTGAAAGGCTTTCATCATTCATCATTAAATTACTTTCACTTCAGATGTTTTTTTAAAGGGTCAGCGTGTTGAACGTCACAGATGAGTGCTCGACAATACCGGTTGTCACAGGAACAGTTGACACGCTGCTCCGTCCTTGGTTACCGTAGGAACTGGTGTTCACGGCGTGATGTTTTGGTCAGGCGATCCGCAGATCAGCTTCAGCGACACAAACACAGACTCACGAACACGCAAAGACTTTAGGTAACCGAACGGCCGGTGGGTGTTTGCACCTGATCCACCGGAGCCATGTCAGCCATATGCCTTTGTTGGCCTCAGTGTTTCTGCCTTCCTGTCCAGCACATTCAGCATTAGTCTGATAAAGGGTGATGAGGTCAGGGCTCACATGGCCTTGAGGTCAGGACAGACATGTTCTTTCACATCAAGCTGTGAAGATCATTTCTTTAAGCTTTTTTTGTGCACAAACACACAAAGTTATCAACTAAATCCTCATGATCTGCTCTGAAGCTGCCACAATGATCAATGAATGGAGGTTTGAGCCGTTAGTCTGGAAACAGAAAAGTTCTCCGGACATTTTCTACTGTTTGTCCATCAAATGTCAGAATACATTAAATACAAAGATTTACACTGAGCAGCTCTGCGGCAGTGAAAAGTAACTGTGTGTCATATACTGAGTGAGGTGTAGCCATGTCCCTCACAGCTCTGTGAATTACAGGCTGACAGGTGTGGAAAAGGCTGTTAGCAGCTATTAGCTTTAATGCACTGTACAGAGAGTGGGTGTAAAGCACACCTGCTAATAACTACCCTCCTATACAGTCCAGAGGGTCCAAACTGTAACTGTAAAAAAGATATTAACATATAGCGGCAACAATGTTAGAATCCAATTTCTCCTTCTGAGAGCAATAACAGGCGGCAAGACAGAAAGAAACACACACACACACACACACACAGCTTACTGTAGTGACTGCAGAGTGTGTATTGACGCTCAGATACATTAACATTTAGTAGGCATCTTTTCAAGCTACTACACAGATGGAGATGTTCTGCCTCCAAGGTGTCATGTCGTCCCTCTTTATATATCCAGGACTTTTCCCAGTCTGGTTAGGATCACTAGATCTAATTTTCATGCCTGCCCTGCTACATTACCTGAAGCGGCATTTTAACCAACATACCAGAACCAGCAATGTCCTTCCTGCTCCTCATTAAAAGCTGACACCTACATGTCCCACAGCGGCTAATGTGGCGTCAGGTCACTGAGATCAAGAGCGGGCTACAGATCTCACCTCTGTCTCACTCCACACCTTTCACTTCCAAACGTTCAGTGTTACACAGACGTTACGTCACCTGAGAGAGTTTACCAGACTACATGCAGCTCCCTCAGGCTTACCTGACCTGGAAACAAACTTTGATGTCTAAAATGTCTGACTGCACTTTCCCTTCACAGCGGAGGACTGTGAAAGTTTTGGATCCGATCTCTTTTTTTTCTGGGTTTTTAAATGATTGAAAAGGACAAAAATTTTCAACACGAACACAACACACAGCATACACACACACACACACACACAGTCCACAATAATGCACAATTCCTTTTTACAGGAATAAGTCCTAAATCTGCACTTTTATTCCCCCTTTCCTTCATTAAATGTCTCCTCACAGCCTGTAACTGGTTCAGACTGCAGCAGCTAGCCTTCGGTCCTCAGGAGAGACACACTGCTTGTGCAAAAGTCAAGACTGAGGACTAAAGGTGACCAAGGTTTTGGGCTTTTATATGATGATGATGAATTGAATTCAACTGAATTCAGCCTTATGTATCTTAAAGCTGGCTGTGGATCGGCAGTGGCTTTCCTTTCCAGGCTCTGCATGACAGCACTAAACACCTTTCAAACATGTATCTGCTACAGTACAATGAGTCCTGATCAGTTTCCTTCAGGTCCTGCCAGCACTGAGTTGCATTAAGGTACAAAACTAATGACTTTTGTAATGAACTTAACCTGCTTCAGGTCCAAATTTTATCTCATTGTACCTGGACTGATTCTATTAGTCTGAGGTTTGAAGAATTACCAATGAAGGGATTAAGTTTCATTAATTATTAGGACTGGAGGGAATTCTGCGGCAGACATTGAAGACGATCTGTGCACATTTCTTATATTTTAACTGAATGTGACCCGTCTGTGTTTAATTAAAAGTGATTCCATCATATACTCTCTTCTAGATGAAAGCTTTTCTTTACAGGTTTTGTGTCAGTCGGCCTTCAGACTGTTTATCGTATCCTAGTTTAACCTGCTGTAGCTCCTGTTACCTGTGAAATCACTTTGTGATGTGCCACGGTCACATCCCTGCACGGATCAATTCATTGCTCAGTGTAATGAGTGCTGTGCATTTGACAATAAACTTATTGAATCTTGAATCATCAGCTGTGGGGTGTTAGCCATGATAGACGTGGATGTGTTTGGTGTTGGGAAGAGTGCTGCAGCCAAATTCTGCACTTTGAAAGAGCTAGCTGACCTGCTACACAGGTAGCCTGTTCTCACCTTTGTGCCCTGTTCCTATACCTTATAATACCCACAGCTATCACAGTGTCCATACTGAAATTGAAACATTTACGAGCAGGATTAAAATAATTCCAGGTTTGCGTACAAATGCCCCCGTTGTTGGCGTCGCTGGGTTGGGTTGCTGTACTCAACAAACCACTCAGAACTTGGGGGACAAAGCATGACAAGTGGACAAATCCATCACTACGTCCAGAGGCAGTACTAACTCCTATCACTTTTAGCTCGGTAGTCATTGTCAACGCCATCACTGCTGGTTAGCTTATGCTAGCTACTGTCACTGACAGACGTATAATCCATCTTTATCTCTACTATCATCTATAAGATCCTCTTTAAGATGATTTTATGTTGAAAATCAAACGGGCTGCTTCATGCCACAACCTTTAAAAAACAGCAGAGAGAAGGGATCTCTTCTCCATTCATCTCATTACCCACCAGAGAAGAATAAATAACAGGGGTTATGTTTTGTAATTAGATGTCTGTCAGTCTCTCTCTGTCCGTGTCCAGAATTCATTTCCTTTCCATGTAAGAGTAAACACAGCAGAAAAGACAGGAAATGGAGGGCACGATGAATTCTCTACTGAATGCAGGCAGGCCACGTCCACACACACACACACACACTGGGACAATGTATGCCCGTCTGAAAGCGCACACATGGTGATGCAAACACAAAGGTACACACAATCATTCATTACCGTTAATGTTGATCATGTTTTGTTCACACAAGCTGTTGAGAGACCCAGAAACACAAAGCAACTGTGAATAAAACGTATTTTAGTAAGCCAGCAAATCTAAAACATATATGTAAGAAGAAGAGGCTCAAAAACGGGACAAGACAGTGAATCGGCTGGTCAAATAGGCCACATGCACAAACAACCCCAATGGTTCGGTTTGTATCACGGTTTTGAGGTCGCTGTTTTTGGTTCGGTTCGGTTTACAATGTTGAGGATTTTTCTACTTTTAACACTCTAGAAATGCCAGATGAGCACAAAATATATATCCTAATTATCCAACATTCAACATATTTAAGAATCAGTTCAGTGTTTCCCCATCATTATATCAGGTCAATTTCATTTCTACATAGCACCAGATCATAACAGAAGCCAGTTAAGAAAACCTTTCCTATAGAGCAGCTCATGTTATTTATCTTATTTGCACGGCAGCATGTCATTTCTGTCTACATGGTTGAGTGTTTACAATTCACTGCTGCTGTCTGCGCACAGAGGCACGATGCGTGTACACACACAGACACATGCACAGACACACACACACACTGAGACACACAGGCACGTGTGCGCACATACTCCCACCGTTGGACAGAGAACGACATGCTAGTTGGATAGACTGAACTCTATGACTACGCTAAGCTATGCAATGCTAACAGTACTGATGTCTGTGGTTTTCTCTTTATTTTTGCCATTGAAATATATTATTTACATCCCGCTCTGTGAGCACTGACGGGACCAGCGGCAGCTTTGTGCACGATTGGACGCAGAGTGCTGTGGGTCTCTGCTCTGCCTACAGCTGAACCTGCTGCGTGAAGCTACAGAGACTGACCAGCTCTGAGTGTTTTGAGGCGGGGCATGGTCGCTGCTTGTCGAGGACAGTAGCCTGACTGCAGAATGATTTCACGTCAGTCTCCAAACATCACCAGAGAGAGTCACTAGTTGCTTTAGATTAAAAAAAGTTTTGAAAGCCACCAAATGTAGCGAGAGAGATGCTAAGTTGGCAACACCAACACCAACACCTCCATGCTGTGGTAAAAACGCCTCCCTGCATTACTTGATGCGCATGTCCAGAACCGGAAAAGACGTGTACCGAACGGTTCAGACTTTTTTCCTGAATCATTCCACCCCTAGAGGGCAATAAGAAACAGGTGATAACAATGAGGGCGGTGCAGACGATCAATAAGGCCAAACTGCAACCATCATGCATACATGAATCACAACTTCAGATGACTACAACACCTCCCCATTGCAGAGCTATGCTAATCATAGACAGTGAATCATTAATGCCATCAATCATCACGTGCAGATCTAGAGGACTGCGAGATTTACACCTTTACAGCTAAAAACAGACCAGCTCAATGTGTCCATTTACTTTTGGTCACATTGTGTATTTTGCAGTAGCATGAAGGGTTCTAACACAGTTTAGAGTGTGAGTGTTGCTTCCTTAAATTGACCTAAATAAACCCAGGATCCACATTCAAATGATGCTGCCCTGTTCTGTACAATCACCAAACAAAAGCTACAATCTCCGCTCATAGCAACATGCCAAATAAACCACTCCTGTTGGTGTATTCTATCACTCTCTCTTACACTTCTTGCCTCTTTATCCCCACACACACACACACACACACACACTTTGGCGGGTTTGGCAGTGAGGACCCTGTGGGTTCTACTTATGCATTTCTCTGGCTGGCTTTTGGATCTAATAAGTAAAGACTCACAGTCAGGCCAGGCGCAGAGGGGCGGCCTATGTTTTCACAATGAGTGAGCAGAGGAAGAGAAAACATGACATCCTGCCAGCGGCAGATCTGGACCGAGACCAGGATGGAGGAAATGAAGGAATACAAATCTTAAACAAGAAAGGGTCACAAAAAAGGGGACACCAGGACAGTGATGCTGTTTACCCGAGGTGATGTTAGCAAAGTTAACCGGAAAGCATTTGCATTTGGAATAGGACATAATGGGAATCCAGAGCTGTCTGCCAGAAAATGTTGGATTGTGGTCTGGAAGGAGTCATGCTTTAGGGTGATGAAGAGAGAAGATAAATTAGATGGTCAGATACATGCTTCCCTTTTCCTCTTTTTAGTCACACTTCACATTTAGATTGGAGTCCATAAAACTTTCCAATAAAGGTTCAGACAATGACCACACACATATTTAGCCAAAACATCAGTGACCTGACTACCTGAACCATGGAGGAATGGTTCACAACAACAGCCAAAGAATCCCCCCCTGCCCCTGCCAGATCACCTTCTTCCCATCCTGGCATTTTCCTGCTTCTAACAACAACTCGGAGCATAAAAAGTTCACCTGCTGCCTAACATACATACATACATCACCCACTGAGATCCGCCATGGTAACCAGATGATCAGGGTAGTTCAACTCAGTCCATTCCAGAAATTAAAGTTAATCCACACCCTTGATATCACCCTTAATATCAATCTGGAAGTAAATAGGACAGAATATTTGACTAAAACTGCCTGGATTGAAGGCTTTTTTCAAGGATCTTGACAGCTCAAAGACAGATGGATGAATGTGGGAATGTTGCTGTTGTTACAAAGTGAAGAATGATAGTTTTCAGTTGGAGAACAAGTTTAGACTCATTAGTAAAAGAGAAAAAGCAAAGAAACTCTGATGGGAAATAAACCAGCTAATGTTCCATCTGAAAGCAGGCAAACCTACAACACAATGAAGTGTCTCCACCTCCCTGCATGTATTGGGATCTTCAATAAATGGTCACAAAATAATGCTGAATAAAGGTCATAAAGGTCTTTATTTTCAGGTTTGTAAGATGGGAAAAATATCTACAAAAAAAGAGGGCATGGGTGTTTGTGACAAACAAGAGGAGAAAGAAAGAGGAGAGGCAGGTGATGAGGAGGCTCAGTGAGTTTCAGCCAACAGAACTGCAGGCTGATGTCTTTGTAATGAATAAGCCAACAGCGAGTGGGATGATGGCAACGCTTTGTCCAGACAGGACGACCAATAGACCGAAGCAGAGAGGGGTCAGACAGCAGGGGCACGCCGCTGTGATCAGCTGTAAGCCGGGCTTTCCACACAAGAACGTGGAGAAAGAACACAAAAGCAACAAACAGAAAACTTCTAGTAACTGTGTGGAACAATCAATTTTCGGCCGAAAATGAGTGTGAACACCTCGAATCCGGCAGTATCCAGTTTGATTTCAATTGGCTCAAATGTGGCACAGGTGTGAACGCAAATGTGGCTAGCGAATCCGGCTAGCGGCATGCTACTTCCGGTTAGTGAAAAAACTGCACGATGCATGCGCACACACGGTCCTACCGCAGCCTGAACGGACTCTGTCTGCGCCACCTAGTGGTTTGGAGGACAGCAAACACGCTGGATGAAGCCGGATTGAGTGTGGACACAACTGTGTGCTAGCCCGATTTGAAAATAGGTCTGAATGCGTCCAGCTTAAAGGCTGTCTGGGCTCAATCCTACTCTAGCTGGAATGACTTTCTCCAGTGTGAACGGGGCCTTAGACAGACGTGCATCTACAATCCATGTGGACCTCAATGGTTCCTCTAACAGCGCAGGTACCGGGGTGGCAGTGTTGGTTATCAGGCCTCAGAA